>NC_056733.1:1153060153-1153145153 GCF_019279795.1 Protopterus annectens
TTAGGTGCTGGAGATTGAGACTCAGGAGCTGAAGATGTAGACTGAAAGGAGGCCAGGTATGCCATCTAGTACTGGATATAGTATCTCTTTTATACATCTGAGACTTGCTTTGACTGCTATTCAAAATTCCTCATCATTTTCTGAATGGTTTCCCCAGAGGAGGCTTCCTCAATAGGGGAGTCATGAGAAAGAGCCCCCTTCATCAGAGGAAAGCTGTTCTGGGGAATGCATTTGAGAGGAATAGTCCACGGAAAGATCAGAACCAGATCCTGTTCATCCTCAGAGGAAAAGGAATCTTGAGTGTTGTTTTGTGGTGTAGCCTGCAGCAGCTGGGACACAACAGGAGGAGGTTTCAAGGCCAAGATTGATGGAGTCAGGAGAATGGGAGCCCCCCCTTCATAAGAGGAAAGTCATTCTGGTTAATGCTTCTGTGAGAAATACTCCAGAGAATGATCAGAATCCAGATCGTGTTCCTCTTCAGAGGAAGAGAAATCTTGAGTGTGTCTTTGTGGTGTGGCTTGTGACAGCTGAAACACAAAAGAATGTTGTTTCAGGACCATGACTGCTATAATTAAGCCCTGGGGGGAGTCCATCCATTTTTTTCCTCTGGAAGCTGTAGGGGAGGTCTTGTGCCTAATTTTCTGCTTTTTCTTTTAAGTGTGATGTTCACCTGAAGAAACCTTGGAGGTTCAGAACCATGGCACATTTCAGAGTGTCTGGAACCTCTTCACTCACTAGCATTTGAGTAACTAAATGTGGACCCTCAGAAATAATGAGACTGGCATCTGTTGCCTGCAAAGCCTCAGGAACCATACTGGCCTCCGACAGGGTCTCAGTAGCAGGCAAGTGGGAAGGTATCTGATGAACCGTGGGTTCTGCAACCTTAGTGGGTGCATCTGTCTCACAGAAGCATGGCTGAGAGTCATATTGGGTTCCTTTGAGTTTCTTCTTTAGTGGAAGAACAACATCAAATGCTGGAGACTTCACCATTTTGGCTTGGGGCAGGGCATATTAGACACTAAGATTTGAGGAACGTACTTAAAAGAGGAAAGCCTTAACTCAAGGGTTTTAGGAACAAACAACTGGCAGATGAAACAGGTTATTGCAGTTGTACTCCAAGCCTACCACAATTGAACTTAACTATTCCAGCCGACATCTAACAAACATGATCTACACAATCAAAGAACTCGAATAAAGGAATGTTCCCCAGCAAGGCATTTACCTGAAATGCAGAAGAAAAGCAATGATACCAAAGAAAATCAGTCCAATAAATGCACCATCTGCTTTCGGGCTGGAAGCAAAATAGTCTAATGTACTCAACAGTACATCTGCCTATACACCCAGACATATACAATCTGAGGCCTCACACTTTGGATGTGCACCCTCTGGAAGGTAAAGCTTTTGTACCTCAGCTGGACATCAGCAGAAAAACTCATACTTTAAGAATACTGCAACAGTAATTTGAAATCAGGACATCAAGGCAATAGAGGCACTCTACAAGCTTCTGGAAAGATACTTTTTAGTTGGCGAAAAGAAAGTATCAGGTTTCAAGGCAAAGACAGAAAAATACAAAAGACAGATAAAAAACCTTTGTACGGGATGCCAGAAACAACCTGCTCATCAGCCCAAAGAAAATCAAAGGCAGATGGAAATATTTTCAGTAGCTTCTGAATGAAGAAAACCCCAGAGAGGCTGTACTGCTTCAGACAGAGCCTACAGTGAAAGAAGTGGAGGAGCCCACCCTACAAGAAGTAAAAAAACAACACTAAGTAAAATGGAGTCACGGAAAGCAGCAGGCACAGAATAGGTTACAGCAGATATGATCAAGATGTTAGGTGAAAAAGGAAAGAAGTGGCTCCTGAGGGCATTCACAGCAGTATAGAGAGAAAGGGGTCTCCCAGATGACTGGAGAATAAGTATACTAGTGCCAGTATATAACAAGAAACGGGACATCCACAACTGTGAGCAGTACAGAGGTACAGTACAGGCTTCTGTCACATGACATGAAAGTTTTGGAGAGGGTGATTGATAAACGATTATGCAGGGTAGTAGAAATTAAGATGGAAGATGAGCAGTTTAGATTCATATCAGGATGCAGCACAACCAAGCCGATGCTTGCTATGAGACATTTAGTTGAGAGGGACCTACAAATGAGGAAAGCGTCCTACTGGGCATTCCTAGACTTGGAGAAAGTATATAACAAGGTTCCAAGAAAGCTGATTTGGGCAGCCCTGTGGTGGTTCGAAGTCCCAGAAACTTTGATAGAATTAGCACAGGCTAGTTATAAGGACCCAATGACTAAAGTACGAACAGTATTCGGTCTCACAAAGGGATTCCCACTGAATGCGAGTGTGCATCAGGGTTCAGTTCCAAGCTGACTGCTGTTCATACTGATTATGAACTATAACAGCAACAGGCTGGAAGGGACAGATCAACAAAATAGTTGTATGCAGATGATGTTTCATTACAGGCAGACTCTAAGCAAAACTTCAGCAAAGGATAAGGGGATGAAATGCGAAACTGAAGGCATATGAGATGAAACTGAGTACAGATAAGACATTTGTGATGGCACAAAATGAGGGAAAATCAGCAGAATCTGAGAAATGAGAAAGAAGACAAAATACTGGACCAGGTTAACAGCTTCAAGTATCTGAGAGGGGTGGCTGAGGGGAAGGGAAGTCTGAATGATTAAATCAAAGATAGATTCAGAGGGGCTACAGCCAAGGGGCGCACTGTGTCAGGGGTAGTGTATGTCTGAGGAATGCTAAAGAAGCTGAAAAGCAAGGTGTACAAAACAGTGGAGTGATCAGTACTACTCTATGGTACACACATTTGAGCAGTAAAGGCAGAGCAGCTGAGAAAGCTAGAGGTGATGGAGATGAAGTGCCTGAAATCTGTGGTGGGATGTACACTGCAAGACAGACAAAGAAAATCAAAACATAGCAGAAGCTAAAGTAGCTCCAAATGCAGAGAACAGCAAAGACAACATATTACAGTGGTTTGGGCATGTGTGGAAATGCAGATGGTTTACATTCATTTAATTGAATCACAGAAAAGTTTTGTAGAAAAACATTTCCAATAATAGTTGAATTACGGACAGCTCTGTGGTAGAGATGTCAAATTAAAGGAACCGCGTCAACATTCGCATTTTTTCGTGTTTTTTTAACTGTAAAATTCATACACAGCCTGCCAAAACAACCAAGTGTGGAAGGGTCTAAACAAACACAAACATCCACCCGTTTGTACATTTTTGCAGGGAGCAAGCACCCCCGCACCCCTGTAAATTATATATACCAACTTCAAGATCAAACTACAGTGAGGAAAAGGATACATTTTCTGATACTCACTGTATCATGATCTCCATTCAAAAGCTTCAGCAGCAGACTTCATAATGTCGACTTCACATGCACGAATGGGATGCTCCGTTCGTTCACATTAATTCAATAATGCAGAGTATGAGATATCAGTCTAGTAACTGCATTCTGTCAAATAAAATCTGATGTACTGCAATTCTGCAAAATGAATGCAAATCAATGCAGACAACAATCTGGTGAAGATGATCTGGTACAGACAAGAAGAAGGCAAGAGGAAATGATAGTGCCCATCAAAGAGATGGATGAACTGTGTGAAAGAAGACCTGCAACAGTCCGGCATGACTGCTGTAGAAGGTAGGAGAGTGATACTGAATTGAGAGATATGATGACAGTTGATAAATGCAAGGATAGTACAGTTGTATAAAAATCTTACCATGACAGTAGCTGTCCCTCTTTTCAATGTTGTAGTATTCTTCACATAAGGGATCTCTTGCAATGGACAGCCCACTATCTTGACCAGTATACCAAAGTCTTCAGCTCTTACAGATGCTGTAGGTCAAACGTTTGCTCCCTGTGCAAAACATAGGGCATAAAGGTGATGGATGCACACAAACTCGGAACTGAAAACCTCCCAGGAGGAACAAAATGCCATCAGGGACAAAGAGGAACATTTGCATCAAGAATTAAAAAGGGAGAAGGGTCCCTCAGCTAGGAGGGAAACAGAACACAGGGAAAGAGTCAGGATGTGGGGGGGGGAACGAATACTGCAACAGTGAAAAGAAAGACATCTACTGTTATCGCCCTGGAAATAACATCCAACTTGTAATGTTTACTGAAAGTATGGAAAGAGGACCAAGTAGCAGCCTCAGGAACAGAATTGGTATCCAGACCCTTGAAAATGGCACCAAAGGGGGCAACTGCACTAGCAGAATGTGCCTTTACAGAAAAGGAAAGACATTTTCCATGAAAAGAACAACAAAAGTAAAGAGCCTTAGAAATCCAGAATGAGATGGCTTGCTTAGAAACAGACAAACCCAAAGTCCTGGAATGAAAAGAAACAAAAAGCTGCTAAGATTTGTGAATAAAAAGAAGTTATGTTTGTAGTCCAAATCACCCTTCATTCTTACATGTGGGTTTGGAGCAGAGGATTGGCTCCGACAAAGCTGATTACAAAGTTGGCTTGTGGCAAGGTAGGTATTCCATAATGCAATGGTATCAATCCTCAGATCTTGTTTGCCGCTAACATAATAACAATAGTTATACTGTACCCTCGGGTAAAGGAGAAATAATAGTGAAAGGTCTCCAACATAAGGAAAGAGCAAAATTTCCTACCAGGTCCTCTAGGACTATATGGACAGGGGGGTAGGTGGGTGGGTTCGTAAGAATGAAGAGTGAGATGAACTACAAACATAGAACGTTATGGTGAGTACATAACTTATTTATGTTACGTAGTCCAATCTCACCTTCATTCTTACATGTGGGACAGCGTCCCTAGCACCTTTTTCTCGGATGGCTCACGGTAATACATTCTTGAGCACCGTGGAACCAAAGGACGCTCTGTCCCAGGAGGCCAAGTCAACTTTGTAATGAGTAATAAAAGTATGTGGGCTTGCCCAAGTTGCAGCTGCACAAATACTGTCCACTGAAATCCTGGCTTGAAAGGCAGTGGATGGTGCTACTGATCTGCTTGAATATCCTCAAACTTTGAAGGGGAGTTCCTTGTTATTGGAAGAGTATATAAAAGTTATGCAATTAGAAAGCCAATTAGATAATGTGATTTTAGAGACTGGCATACCCTTTTTCTTGCTTCCGAAAAGGATATGAATAACTGGTCTGACTTCCTGACCTCTTTAGTTCTGTGGAGAAAGAACCTCAGTTGCCTATGCACATCAAGTTGGTGAAGTCTGTATTCTGCCTTGTTGGTATGGTTAGGGAAAAATAATGGAAGTTCAAAACTTTGGTTAATATTGGATTGGGAGCAAATCGTAGGGACAAAGGAAGGGTTAGTTCAAAGAAAAACCCTGTCTTTATGGAAGATCAAATAAGGAGGCTTGACTGAAAACGCTTGAAGCTCTCAAACTCTTCTAACTGAGGTTATGGCTACCAGATGGATCGTTTTCCAAGAGAGGAATTTTAAATCGCAAGTGGATGAAGGTTCAAAGGGTGGTGAGGCTAAGTGCGAAAGGACAAAATTTAAATCCCAAGGAGGGAGAGGTTCTTTAAATGGAGGTCTCAGTAATGAAGTACCTTTCAAAAAGGCTTTACACAGTCTGTGCGCCATCAAGTTAGGTATATGCTGTTCTAAGTGGAAAATGGAGATAGCTGCTAGCTGAACTTTAATTGTGGCAGAGCCTGAGCCTTGTTGGAAGAGTTCTGAAAAAGTCTAAAACTGATGAAATTGGGGCAGTGAAGGGATCTATGTTTCTGGTCTGCACCCAAAAAGAAAATATTTTCCATTTACTAACATATAGTTTTCTGGTAGAAAGCGTATGAGAAGATAGCAAGATATGTTTTACTGCTGGAGTGAAATCCTGAAGCCTGACTAAGGTTGGAAGTAGAGCAGCCAAGCTGTCACACTGAAGGTGTGGAGAGATGGACGGAATGTTCTTGACATATGTCAGCAGATCTGGAAATGGGTCCATAATCCATGGATCTTCCAGTAGATGAGGCCCGAGGAAGGGGAACCAAATCTGACGAGGCCAGTATAGAGCAATGAAAATCATCTTGCTTCCTGAGGATTTTGCTTTCTGAATGACTTCTGATATGAACAATGATTTCTGAATGAATTCTGATGTGAACAAGTGCATCTCTCGGTGTCTCCCCCGGAGGGGGGAACAGGGCAAAGTAGCTGCTGCATTTGGCATTCATAGGGGTGGCAAAATGACTGCAGCAAGGCTGACCCCATTTGTGGAAGGCCTCTTCCGCTATGTTCTGATTCAGAGACCACTCGTGAGGCATCAAAATTGCCCTACTGAGCTCATCGGCTATCACACTGGACTTTCCCGGGATGTGCATTGCGACTAGAAAGCGTTGGGAAGATATTGCCCACTAACAAACCCTCAGAGCCTCTCGACAAAGTGGGTATGATCTGGTTCCTCCTTGTTTGTTTATATACCAGTTGACAAAATCAGCGGCAATAATTTTGAATAAACTAATGTCTAACAGTAATGCTACCTATATTCTAAACAACAACACTCTAATAACTAACTACTAAGAGAAAAACAGTCTGCAAACAAGAAAAAAAATGCAGAAAAGATCCAAACTTAGTCACAGCCAAGAAGAGCACCTCTGAACTCGCAAAGCGGCAAACATCTGTGGATTTATACCACTGCATTATGGGATACCTACCTTGCCACAAGCCAACTTAAGAGACTTCGAACTTTGTAATCGGCCAAGTCAGAGCCGAGGATCGGCTCCAAACCCACATGTAAGAATGAAGGTGAGCTTGGACTACATAACATCTTTAGTTTTGTCTAAATAATAACTGTACTGTATATGCAAATCCAAAGTGTGAAGAACCTTCTCACTCCCAGACTACGAAGAAGGAAAAAAGAAAAGAAAATGAATAGACCGATTAAGGGAAAACTCATTAACCACCTTGGGCATTAAAGAAGAATTAGTATGAAGAGGCATCCCGTCTCTACAAAAAAACTAAAAAAGGAGGAATAACCATGACAGCCTGAAGTTCAGAAACTCTCTTGACTGAATAGCCAAATGAAGAACAGACTTAAAAGTATAACATTGTAAGGAAGCTGAAGAAGCAGGCTCAAAAGCAGCCTGAGTCAATTTTTCATGTACAAAACTGAGGTCCCAAGAAGACTGATTAGGCTTCCTGGGATGCCTGATATGAAGGATGCATTTAAAGAACTGCTTGACTTCAAATCTAGAGGCCAGAGCAAGATTCAATTTCAGACAAGCAGAAATTGCTGAAAGGTATGCTTTCACTGACAAATAAGCCAACCCACCATGGAGCAGACATACAAATAAGAGAGAACTAAAGGAACCCCCAAGTGAGAGAGGCTCCTGATTGCGAGAGAGGCACCAGAAAGACAATCTTTTCCATTTGGACATATATGACTTGCTGGTAGTGGGCTTCCTGGCATCCTGCAGAACCCAAAGCACATACTCAGAAAAGAGGTGCCTAAAAAGGATCAAAACCCTATCACTCACCGCATTAGCTGACAAGTGAGAATGGATAAGAGACCCCTTTGTCTTGTATGAGAAGATCCACCCAGTGAGGCAACAATTGAGAAAGAAGGGGGTACGAATGCTGTCTGGGCCAAAAGAGAGTCACCAGCAAGATTTTGGGAGAGTCCTGCCTGATCCTGTGCAGAACTCATGGCAACAGATTGAGGGGAGGAGTACAGAAACACCCCCTTTCAAGAAAAAGACAGGGCATTTACTTTCCAAGCCAGAGGACTTGAGAATCTGAAAAAGCATAGAGGAAGTTGTCTGTTCACAGGGTACGCATAAAGATCTAACTGAGGAATACCCCACTGATGGACAGTGTCCTGGAACACATCTCTGTGAAGCATCCATTCCATAGCTTGTGCTGGACCTGCTTAAGAAGTCTACCACTATACTGTGCTCTGAGGGAATGTAAACTGCCTAAAGAGTAACTTGATACTGGACAGCTGGACTTCAAACCTGAAGTGCTAATCTGCAAAGAAAATAGGACTTTGTGCCCCTGCTTGCTAATATACCACATCACAGTGGTATTGCCTGTGAAAATTTTGAGGGAGCCGGGATGAAAGAGCGAGAGAAAAGGCTTGTAGAGCCAGAAGCAGAGCCCTCAGCTCCTTTATGTTGATGTGGTCTGACCTCTGAGGACGGGGAAAGAGACCCTGAACCTTTAGGGAGCTACAGAGACACCCCACCCCCTGTCTGAGGTGTCCATGAAGAGAGCTCCTAAATGGGAACTGGAGCTTGAAAAGGAAGCCACGGGTTGAGAAACAGTTGAATATACCACTGAAGCTCGAGCTTGAGACAAGGAAGAAAAGGTACCAGGAACTCCAAGGGGGTGGCAATCTTGAAGTCACACCAATATGAGGTACCACTGAAGTTTCCTTACATGGAGCATGGAAATGGTGGAAGCCATGAACCCTAGGATCCTGAGAAATTCCCTGGTTGTGACGGAGTCCAGAGGAAAAAAAGACTGGAAAAAGGTTATCAGAGACACAGCCTTGGGAGCAGGCAGAGATGCCAACATAGGAACTGTCTGAAGCCTGAAACCATGAAAAACATGATCCTGGCAAGGAGTCAGAATGGATTTATGGAGGCTTTTGGTGAACCCCAGACTGTGTAAATAGGAAAGCAGTAAACCTGAGATTCTGAAGCATTCTGCTGGTGGAAGGCACTTGAATAAGCAGATCGTCTAGATAGGGAAATATCTGCATACCTCAAATACTGCAAAAAGCAATGACAGAAGTACAGCATTTGGTGAATATGGTTTACTATCAAAATCAGGAATTATAGTTCATCGTGTCTTTACTTAGCTGAAAATAAAAAAGTTACTTCATGAAAATTATGGTAATGTCAATAATTCTCAATTCAACATTATCGACATTACCCAAGTTACCTTAACTTCCGGTGATTTTCTACTTAGGTTTTGCAGGGAAGCAAGGCCCCTGTGCCTCCCACACCCCCTGCATATTACATATACAAACTCCGCAATTGCACTACAGTGAGGAAAAGGGTAAATTTCCTGATCCTCATTGTACTGCGATCTCCAATCAGACGTCGACCTCATATGAGCAAATGCACACTAGCATTCCCTAAGGTGGATTCCAACATTTTCAGATGTGTTAAGGAAACATGCATTCGACCATCCCAGTTTCGTTTAACTGCCATTCAACGTTTTAATAGTAAACCAGTGAACATCCTTGGGGTAGTACTGAGGCCAAAGAGCAAAGCAGAGAACTGAAAATGGAACACGACAAGGCTCAAGGAGTGGTGTATAGCATAAAAAGGCTTGGAATGTGCAGCTCACAAAATAGTGTTTATTAAACATCCAGAACGGTCATCCAAAAATAGTCAAGTGCTTTCGTCCCTCACAATGGGACTTCCTCAGAACCATTTAAACAATTAATCACATGGTCAAACACATGATGCAAATCAACCATTAAAACAATTTAGTAAAACAGCAAGTTTATAAATACATGTTCAAATGGTGAAAGCCTAAAAAGAAAACCTTGTGTGCGGCTCATATATAAAATCACAATTACAAGATCTGTAAGCATGAAAAATATATAAAAATACACTAACCATTATGAAAGTTTTAGCTCACTAGAGTTCACTATGAAAAAATATATTTTACAAATCAAAATCCCTTCTTTTTTTCAAAATTGGTGCAATGTAAATATAGTCATTGATGCCTGGCAACATACAGGCATTAAGCCAAAGCTGCCACTGCAATTCATTAATTTCTAATCTATTTTCCCAATAGTGACCAATAAAATTTGGCTTAATTACTTCAACAATTCCAAATAAAAGTTATCATACAGGGGACACTTTACAGAGTGTTTATATAATGCATTATTAATGTTCTTATGTTCAATTGCATAAATATGCTCATAAATGCGTTCACGTAATGATCTCTCCATTTTCCCAATGTAAAACTGTCCATAACTTTGGCACAATGCTACATGCACTAAACCTCTAGTGTCACAATTCCCTGTGGTTGATCTAAATTGTTGTGGTGGGTCCCCTGCAAGTACTTTGTAATTCTGCACAACACATTTGCAATAATGACATGTACCACATTTAGTTGTTCATTTCTCATGAAAGTCAAGCCCCACTAATGGGTGCTCTAATAAATATTTCATATTGTGCTCTGTTGTATACACAAAAATTGGCTTTTCTCCTAAAACAGTAGTAAATTCATTGTTAGACTTAAACATCACCCAATTCCTAGTAGCATGTTCTTAACGTCGTGGCCTAAACCACCATAATGAACTACTAGAGCATTTGAAAGGTTCCTGTCTTTGCCAATAGAGATGTGTATACTCCTGTTGTTATGACTCCCAAGTTTGTTTGTGTCTTTCGGCTTTTCCCGGTGAGGGGTCGCCATAGCGGAACTCCGGTCCGCTAATGATTGGCAGTAGATTTTTTACGTGCCGAGTTTGCCAGCCCTGACGCACAACCGTCAACGAAGGTATGCCCATTCACGCATGTCTCCACACAGAAGACGCTCTAGCTGAGAATTGAACGGCACTACGTCTTGCTGTGAGGTGACAACGCTACCGCAGTACCACCACCGCAGACTCCCAAGTAATGATTGATATTTAGAGCCCCAGCCTTCTAATACCTCCTCCCCAAATACCCATACCAAGTTAGGGAGATAACCTATCTGTAAACATCTGTATGAAGTTCGGATGCTCTAGCTTGAAATAATGAATATCAGAGCGCATCCTAGCTGTCCGAATCATTTACCCCTTAATAATGTTTTTCTTAGTATGGGAAGGGTGGCAACTCATAAAATCCAAATAACTATTCGAGAAAGTAGGTTTCCTGTACAATTTGGGAGAAAAGCATTTACTACTATAGTCCTTGAAAATGATGACGTCCAGATAATTAACCCTCTCTTTAGAAATAATATTGGTAAGCTTAGAAAAGGGGAAATATGGTTGATATAATGTACAAATTCAATCATATCTACCCCTTTCCATAAGATGAACAAATCATCTAAATAACGTAAATAAATCAGCCAGTGATCCATATATTCCGAATTTAAAACAACTGAAAATGCAATGAAAAGACAGAGAAATGTAAAAAAAATTCCTGAAAAGAGGCTGGATGGGGATGTGAAGGTATGCATCACTGAGATCCAGAGCGATCAGAAAGGCCTGTGTAAGAAGAGGAGGAAACAATGTCTAAAGGGATAACATCCAAAAAGAAGGAATTTTGAAAATGTTGTACAGAAGGGAAAGAGCCAAAATTGGTTTCCATGTGCCCTCCTTTCATAGGACCAAAAGCATTCTAGAATAAAATCCTTCCCTACCCGAGTGGGAGGCACAGGCTGAATGGTGCCCTAAGCCAAAAGAGAGTGAAGAACCTCTGGGAAATAAGAGATCCTTTCCCAAGGAAGTTGAGGAAGGAACTTCCAAACCATGAAATATCCCGGACAGATAATGGACAGAACCCAAGAGTCTGAAGGGATCCTTAACCCACTGGAAGAGAAAGAGAAAGGACAAGGGGAGCCTGGCCGAGGGAAGGAGGAAACAAACCATCAAATAAAACCAGGCTTGTCCTGAAAAGAAGGCTTCTGGAAGGCAGGAGTCTGAGTAGACTTATCAGGAGCCACATGCCTAAAACCCTTCTTGCCCTTGGGAGGAGGGCAAGACTGCCTACAATCAAAGGCAGACTTGGAGGGATAATGCCTCTGAAATTTAGAAAAGGAAGAAACTAAAATACATTTCAGTTCTTGTAAGGTTTTACCCTTGTCTTTGAGGGATTTGAAAAGGTCAACAGCAGCAGATCCAAGAAGACTTTTGTTACCCAAAGCAGCATTCAAAAGTTTGTCCTTAATGTCATCAGGCAAACCCTGAAGACAAAACCAAAAACAATGCCTCATAACTGAACCAAAGGCAGCAGCCCTGTAAGAGGCATCATCTGCATCATAGTTGCATTTGACAGAGTGACAGACAACTTGTGAAGTGGAGTCCAGAAGGGAAAAGGCCTAAACCCTTCCTTCTAAGTCAGGAAGGTCAGAAACCACCTTTGATACCTGAGAAAGACAGCCAAAACACACCTAGTCATATGAATCTGGCAGTTAGTGGCCTTAAATAACAAAGTGGCAGGCAGCGCTGCACAATTTCTTGCCCAGCCTTTCCATGGCCCTACTATCCTTACCAGCAGGCAGCAGATTTAAGGAGGGCAAAAACTTGGATGGTTTGTCATAAGAGATTGACACTACAAAAAGGTCAGCAGATAGGCATTTACAAAGACATTTACACTCCTCTGGCACTTTACAGAATCTGTCTTCTTAGATGCAGGAGGTTGATAGTCAGGGGCTAAAGAAGCTGCTGAAAAGGTATCCAAAAAGGTAGCTAGAACTAGAAGAAAGGCAGATGGTTTGGGGACACTCCATCAGTAGGAGCTCATAACAACTTTTTTGAATATCAGAGACTTGAGAACAATCCCACTTAAAATAATACATCATACGGGCAATGGTATCCCCAACAGAAAGCTCTTCCAAACGGGGAGTCTGGACTTAAGAAATCCTTCTCTTCTAAACAACAGTCCAAGCGAAAATGGATTTGGGAAGAATAAGCCAAGGATTCTATCAGATGAATTCAATTCCTTAGGCCTCCTAAGTGGTGCAAAAGAGCAGGGAGTAGCAGAAACAAAGACCCCCCTGAGGTGGCTTCAAGACCATCAAAGCATTAAATAAACCCAGAGTGAAATCCTGCCATTCACATTGGGGAGCCTTCAAAACAGGTGAAACATGCTTTGTTTTTTTGTTTCTTCTTCTGTGGGATGTACACTCAAAACACCCTCGGAGGGTCAGAACCCTGACATGATTCTATAATGGTTGCAGAAATCTCCTCTCTCACTAAGACCTGAAGAATCCCCCTAGGTCGTTTAGATATAATCAGACGAGTTTCCCCTTAATGTCACACACAGACGGTTGAAAAGCCTCTGTGGACGTGCAAGAAACCAGATCCATGACAGCCTCCAATGGGGACACAACACAGGAATCAAAGGCAAGCACTGGACGATCCTCTGGCCTTTCACCAGCCTTGAGAGAGACACGTCTGAGGGAGGTTGAACAGCAGGCCCAACTTTTTTGCCTTCTTCTTGGCAGATGGCTTGCCCTCAGGATGGGAGGATTACACCACAGCACCATGAGCCAACAACTTAAGCTGTTGTTACTCCAGGTACATGGACAAAAAAGATAGGTGACTATGTAGGGTCTAAGACACAAACACCTGGCAGATAGAACACAGAGTATGCTCTTGGCAAGCACCTACACAAAAAATAGACACTGGTCATGATGGTCTTTATGGGAACATCACCTTCCACATTGGCAATTTCCCTTTCTGGATAATATGAACATAATAATACTTAGAAAAGGAAGAGGAGAAATCACAATGGAGCACTTATCTGAAAACACAGCAAAAGGGTGTTTAGACGGAAGTTTGATAATGGCATTCGGACTGGTGGCATAGAAGTTCTAAGTGTTTGCAGCTGTACATCATCTTTATGCCCTACATTTTGTGTGGGGAGCATATGTGTGATGTACGGCCCTTATAAGAGATGAGGGCTTTTGTATACTGGCTGGATGATGGGCTGTCCTTGGCAAGAGATCCCTTAGGTGAAGAATACTGCAATACTGCAGCAGTGACATGGAAGGACATTTACGGTGATGGTATCAGCACCTCACAGAAACTTTCCTGCAATATCGATATTAGTACCACTGACCACTAGTTAGTTCTGCTGAGCAGGTGGATCACCAAAGATAACTTGGTACATTATTAGAGCTGTCACATTCATGTAACGCACATGCACAACTGACAGTTAGCAAGGTCATCAGGCAGCTAAAATCTACTTATAAACTATCCTACCTGCTAAAAACGGAGGGCTAACAATAGGCTTACATTTTCTTATACCTGGCTTCAGCATGCTCTCTCCATTTTTGTTCTTAATTCATCCAACAATGTAGAACTATTACACATACAGATTTGTCACTCTCAAAGCTAAATGATTACCAGCACCTGTAAGTTTTTTTTTTTGTAGTGAACTTAATGATTTTTATGTTATTTGATTGCATTTACTATCCACCTCTAATAAAGACTCTCTAAACAAGGAATTAATTATACTCAGTGAAATCCAAAAACCTTGCAGGGGTGACCTTGTAAAGTGCTTGCTTTCATCCCCTATAGGGAAGTTAGATAATAATAAGATAATAAACGAATATGTTGCCTTTGGGGAAGCTCAATACACTCCTCAGGAATTCTACAAGTGCAGCTGTTTTGAGTAGCTTACTTCAGTTAATAGTGGACTCCATCACTATCTTAATATCATACAGTTCAAGTACTACAACAATCAATATCAGTCTAGCTAAACAGTGTGCTAAATGACTACAAAACAGGAATGTGTGCATTCATCGAGCACTGATTAATCAACTGACAGCACTGTGACAGTTTTACTGCTTAAAGCCAGTTTCAGTAAACAGGTATTGAACCTTCTTCACTGTTGTGAGACCATGGAGGTGGTATACATAAGTTACAGGGAGTGTAGGGGTTTTTCCCAGCATACGGATTGCAAGGGGCTTGCCACCCCCTCAAAAAGAGAGATTTAAAACATGCTAGTTGAAAGTGGTTTTCAGCAATTTATTTTTACTGATTTGTCCATCGACGAATAATCGTGAATCCATAAGAAAACACAAAGAATACTAGGCAGAGACTGTGAGGAGCATAAGATGCCTAGTCATATACACCTTTTAAGTAAACATACTTAAAAGTTTGTGACTTCCTTCTCAAGGATTTAATACTGTCCACCTCTCAAAATGAGCAGAGCCATACATGACAGTCCTGGAGTAAATTTGTATCTGCCTATTCAATTTGTCGATGGAGAGATCAGTAAAAATAAATTGCTGAAAACCACTTTCAGCTAACATGTTTTAAATCTCTTTTTTTGGTGGTGGTGGTGGTGGTGGGGCAAGATCTAAATCCAAAAAATATCCAGCACATGGGAAAGGTAAAAATATTTAGTATGTGGGTTTTGCTGCATTAAATTGCTAAATATTTTTATCTTTCCCATGTGCTGGATATTTTTTGGATTTAATACAATGATGGTTTGATCCGTGCACTTTGTCTCCCCAGCGTATTTTTGGTTTGGTCTGCAGAGATTTTTGTTATACGCTGGAGATGCTTGGGATGGATGGGAATACATTTTTGTTGCACTGAAGAAGGCTATAACCTTTTAGCCGAAACCGGTTTGCTTTATTGAATTTATGGGTTTTGCTACATTAAATTACTAAATATTTTTACCTTTCCCATGTGCTGGATATTTTTTGGATTTAATACATGCACTTGTCTCCCCTGCGCATTTTTGGTTTGGGGGGCAAGATCTAACCACAAACATTTCAAACTCGCAATAAAAATGCACCTCTTGGAAACAAACATCTACACCTGCTTCAAATAAACCCTGAAACTCTGTTTTCAGTCCACCTCACCTCCACCCCTCCTTCCACTCCCTAAATCCTTATTTTCTTCCCTTCTCCCTCCTCTATACTCGCCCCTAACTCTTTAAACTACCCCTTTCTTTTCCCTGACTAACTCCAAATCCCACTAATTACCCATTCCAATATGACCTCTGCATTCTTTTTTCTTTACTCTACAAAGGTCTACCTACAGATTACCTAAATAACACTGTAAACCATCCACCTCAACTAGACAAACTATTTAGAACCATACCTTTAGCCAGCCAACTTTTCAAATTAGATATACTAACCAACTTTGCTTTCTATAAGCTGCCAACGATTTCAGACATTGAAACCTAACTGCTTTTATGCCATTCAAGATATCGTGCAACACTGCAAACTATTCACCTGTATGTGAATGAAATGACCATGTTACCTACACTTATCAAATGTTTTACTTTGTAATTCTCAGATGAAAATGTAAATGAAATGTTTTACTTTGTATTTTTAAGTCAAAAATATTTACTTTGTATTTCTCAAATGTAAATGTAAATTAAATGACCACTGTACCTATCCTTTCTCAAATGTTTTATCTTGTATGTTGTTAACTGTACTATTTTATGGAGCTTTTCTCCCCGGGCCTCTGCTGAAAATGGGTTCCTGACCCAGTCGGACTTTCCCAGTCAAGAAATGCCAAATAAATAAATAAATAAATAAAATAAATTATCAAGACTAGCCTTAAAGGTAGTCAAAATCAACACTTTGACCTGCAGTGATAACTTAGTCCCTAGGCTGGGAATACTCTGAGTAATCATTCTGTGGACCGTTGTTTTGCTGTGGCGACCCCTAACTGTGAAAAAGCCGAAAGGAGAAGAAGGATCTCCAGCGAGTGTTGTTTGCTTACTGATACAGATTTATGTACCTCTTACAGGTGTTTATAGAGCCACTGGTTTTGCAAAGAAACAAGATGTCAAATAGGACTGGGCCTTTCATGGTTCAAAGAGAGAGAGAGATCATGAAGCAGCCTGTATGCTAATGAGTACAAGGAGAATTGTGCTTATCTATCAGGACAGCTGAAGGGCTTAAGACCTTTAATTTTCTTAGTAATTCATCTTTTTCTGGCCTTTTCAGCTGAACAATATACTTCAATTTATACACACCAAAGGAAGCACTTATTCAGTGACAGGGCTTGATAACAGATAAGTACAGTGACACAAGGATTTCTTTGAATCATGAAGATATTTCCTTGTTGGCTTCATAGCCAGGCATACAGCCTGATCACTGAGCCAGCAGCAGCCACCCTGGAAAAGGCATCATCAGCATCAGAGCTGCGTTTTGTACTATGCCTGGCTATTTGAGAAGCCTGGGCCACTAGAGACTCCATATATTGTTCCGAGTCCAGTATCTGGGGCACTGTGATGGTCTTGCTTTACAGACAGTAAATATTTGGTCAGTTGAGTTTCGATGTTTGTAGCTCTGAAAGCTAAAGTGGAGGAGGCATACATTTTCTTACCCCACCTGTCCATTGCTCAACTGTTCTTATCATTCGGTAGAACATTAGTGCCAGGCAGCAACTTGGAAGGTTTGTCTGAGGCCAGGGAAACTGCAACTAGGTTTGTCACAGGGTTTTTGTAGAAGCACTTGAGTTCATCGAGAACTCTGTAGAACCTATCTGGCCTTTTTGGAACAGGAGGCTGAAAATCTAGCATCAAAGAATTCTTCTGAAATGCATTCAGGTAAGTATCTGCTACTGGGAGAAATGGAGGAAGAGCAGGAGTGCACATATAAAAAGTTGTAGCATCTCTTTTGCACCTCAGACACCTGTCTGGATCGCCATTCAAAATACTTCATCATGCTTCGTAAGGTTTCTCCAAAAGAGGCCTCTTCCAAGGGTGGATCTGGATAGAGTGAGTCTTCCTCATCTGAAGAAATCTGTTCAGGAGAGTGTATCTGGGAAGAGTAGTCAAGAGACTGATCAGAATCCCTGTCAGGGTCCTCATCAGAAGAGGAAGAATTTAAAGCATGTTTGTGTGGTGTGGCCTGAGAAGGCTGCGTTACGAAGGAAGGTGGCTTCAAAGACATGATTACCTTGAATAACTCCTGAGAAAAATCAATCCATTCTTTTTCCCTAGACAAAGAAGGGGACATTGAGCATTTAAGTTTTTGCTTTTTCTTTCAAGGGTGATGAACATCTAAATCAGCCTAGGGGGTTCTGAGCCTTGGTGCATTTCTACCAGGGAACTGAGAATCTCTTCCTGCACAAGGATATGAGGGATTCCCTTAAGGACCTCTGAAATAATGAGCCATGTTTTATTAGAGGGCTCCGTCATCTGCAAGGCTTCAGGAGCATACCACCTCTGTCAGGGCCATCGTAGAGGGCTCATAAAACGACTGGCATACTGCAGATTCGACCACCTCAGTGGGCATGTCCAACTCTGAGACGACAGCAGGAGAATCCTCTCTAGGTCTTTTGTTTTTTCTTAGACAGGAGGTTGATGCCCGGCCCTCTTACAAGGTGGACTGGGCCAAATATTTCAGACGTTAGGACTCGAGGAAGGTATTAAGTGTGGATAGCCCAGACCATAGGGTTTTAGGAGCAAATGGAGGAGGCTTTATATAGTAGTGCTTGGGGCCTAGACAGAACAGACACTTAGTGGGCAAGTCTTTGTACAGAATTTGTCTACTGCACTCAGACTTGCTCCTTCTAGGTGACATCTAACAACAATTAACAAAACAATCAAAAATTTAGAAGGAAGGATCCTCAACGGGGAACTTATCTGATCTGACAAGCTCCACGTGGGTTTACAGAGTGGTCCTAGCAGCAAGGAACTCGAAAAAGCGACTACCTTCTGGATTTAAGCATATTTGCTTTTTTTTCACTGGAAATAGCTTCTGTTGCTTACTTTAAACTAGCCTGAACTGTTTTTTTTTCTGATTACTGCATTTATTTTTAAATCTGCACTTAAAGTTACATTTAGTCGAATTTAATCGAAAGTTTGCTTGCTTGTTTGTTTAATTTAACTGTGGAGGCTGCCCACTAAATTGTGCTAGCCTGTGTAACTAATGTATCACTGTCTCTGCATTTTCTGTGTATTTCTACAAAAAAAACAAAAAAACAAAAAAATAATCCTTTTGTTTTCCCGTCTTTCTCGACTAGTTTAGACCAGTATATAGGCATTGCTGTATTCTGGGCTGTGGTGTAGTTCCTGTGTTGTCCATTACCTTACTTGGATAGAAGGAAGTTTCTTTGCTCACCAGTGGGAGTGAGGAGCCTTGAGCAGCCTACCTGTCCTTGGGGGAAGTGACCTCAGCACAAGAAGCTGTAGTAATTGGTTGTTTGGGACCATTCCTAGCTCTTTTGTAGTTCACTGCTTAAAATCCGCCTCTGGGCGTTTTTTTCTGGCTATACTGCTCAGACAAGCTCCACGTGGGTTTACAGAGTGGTCCTAGCAGCAAGGAACTCGAAAAAGCGACTACCTTCTGGATTTAAGTATATTTGCTTTTTTCACTGGAAATAGCTTCTGTTGCTTACTTTAAACTAGCCTGAACTGTTTTTTTCTGATTACTGCATTTATTTTTAAATCTGCACTTAAAGTTACATTTAGTCGAATTTAATCGAAAGTTTGCTTGTTTGTTTGTTTAATTTAACTGTTGAGGCTGCCCACTAAAGTGTGCTAGCCTGTGTAACTAATTTATCACTGTCTCTGCATTTTCTGTGTATTTCTACAAAAAAACAAAAAATAATCCTTGTTTTCCGCCTTTCTCGACTAGTTTAGACCAGTATACAGGCATTGCTGTATTCTGGGCTGTGGTGTAGTTCCTGTGTTGTCCATTACCTTACTTGGATAGAAGGAAGTTTTCTTTGCTCACCAGTGGGAGTGGGGAGCCTTGAGCAGCCCACCTGTCCTTGGGGGAAGTGACCTCAGCACAAGAAGCTGTAGTAATTGGTTGTTTGGGACCATTCCTAGCTCTTTTGTAGTTCACTGCTTAAAATCGGCTTCTTGCTGTCGTGCGCATAGCGCAGCGCCGGTTAAACTTTTTCTGGCTCCGCCAAGTCTGCTCTTCAATTTTCCCTTAGAACTGTTCTACTTGCAATCTAAACAGCCTATACTCTATCTGAAAAGCTCAGCACTTGCTCCTAAAGCATTTTTATACAGGTAAAGCACTCTTAAACAAAAGAAAGTACTTCATTCACCTAAATTCTGTTGAGTACACATCTCCCTATAGGTCCTTTCTGACTCAGTTACACAGTAATCTTTTTCACTATTTCTAGCATGTCGAAGGGTCAGTTGCTGGCGTCCTCTCCTGTTCAGCTGGTGAATCTGGGAATCTTGAGGCAATGTTACAATTGCCTCATGTACACAGACAACCCTCTCCTCCTCCCAACAAATACAAATATATGCGAGAGATGCAACTACATAGCCAAACTGGAGGCTGAGCTCTCTCAATTCAGTACTGGCAAGACCAGTCAGGAGGAGAAGGTTACCACGCACACCACAAACCCAGTCTCACATAGAACTATCACAACAGCAAACCAAACACATAAACACACAAAAACATACTCGGAAGCGCTGATTAAAAATCTACCAAAACAACAGAGGCCTCCAAAGCAGACACCCAAGCAACCACCACCTCAAGACATAGCACATGCAACACATAGTTCACAAAGTCAGTGTGCTAAACAGTCACAGCCCTTAAGGCCAAACAACATGCCAGACACACTTGTAATAGGTGACTCCATAGTCAGACACACTGACGTCCCGCTCACCAGACTGAACAAGGAAACGGTCACAGTAAGCTGCCTGTCGGGAGCTAGAATCCGCCACATAACACAAGCACTCAGGTCACTCCACAGCAAGTACAAATATGACTCAGTCATTGTACATGCCGGTGTGAACGACCTGAGACGTACCTCCCTGGACTACATGAAAAGAGACATAGAGGAGCTCTCTGATTATGTAGCACAGGCCGGTATGACCCTGACCCTGAGCAGCATCTTACCCTCACCAAGAATGATGCCACAGTACAAAGACAAAATGATCAGTTTTAACAATTGGCTTAATTACTGGTGTCATTCTAAGGGGATGCAATGTATGTCTGCTTGGGATGACATGCTTGACAAGCCATGCTGCTTCGCAAGGGATGGCTTGCACCCGCCACCCCTGGGCTTCCGGTTATTGGCCAAGGCTCTTGCCACCCCTATAGTGCCTTTTTTAGGCAAGGCTCAAATGACAACCCTACCTCCCTAGAAAACACAAGTGGAAAAAAACTAAGGGTAATGCTGCTCAATGCCAGAAGTCTAAACCTCAAGATGCACGCCCTCGAAGCCCTCCTCAGTATGGAGAACATCGATGTCTGTGCGGTGACTGAAACCTGGTTCAAGGCTCCTGAGAGCACCCCAGCACTATCAGGTTTTACCTCATATCATGCTTTCCGGCCCCAAAACTTGGACCGAACCACAAAAGGAGGGGGAGTATCCATTTTCATCAAAGATACCCACACCTCCAGGTTAGTGGCAACGCACGAAGCATCAGAGACTATCCAGGTGCAACTAACCATAGGCAAAACTGCCTTACTTGTAGCATGCTACAGACCACCCTCTCAAACTCAGGAACCCCACACAGCCTTCCTGAAGACACTGGAGAGTATGAATGTCTCTCCAAATACCATCATTTTGGGAGACTTCAACTACCCAAACATAGACTGGGAACATTACTCAAGCCCCAACACCCTAGCCCAAAGGTTCCTAGAATTCATAAACTCAAATGCAATGGAACAACTAGTCACCATTCCCACAAGAGGAGACAATATACTAGACCTGATCATCACAAACATGGGGACAAAATGCTCCACACCGGAAGTATATCCCTCCTTGGTAAGATCAGACCATAAATTAATCTCACTGGAAATCCACATCCCGCCCCCACCCCCTGCACAAAAGACCACAGTGAAGAACTTCTCAAAAGCAAACTTCACACTTCTTAAGACTGAAGTGGTATCCTTCAAGGCCCCTGGGCCAGTGGAAACCACAACCCACACTGCTGAATCCTTTGCAAATGCCTTCTATGGGCACCTTCAAGAATGCATGGATCATGCAATCCCAAATAAAACCAAGACCCACTCCCCCAACGGCAGGCGCCCGGTCTGGTGGACCCCAGCCATAAACAAACTTTACAACAGGAGGAGCAAGCTACTACATGACAGAGCAAAATCCCTAAAAGGGAAGGCATCTCTGATCAGTACTAGCAAAAAACTACGATCACTCATAAAATCATCCAAGGCCAACTTTGAGAGAAAAATCGCAAAAGACACAAAAGACAATCACAAGGCCTTCTTTAGCTATGTTAGAAACCTGGGTGGAAACTCCCAGATATGCTCAGAGTTAGTCCAGAATGACACAAAATACACTGAACCCACTGACATTGCCAACATTCTGGTAGACAGGTTCAGTGCAAATCCCCCCCCCCCCAAAAGGAGAAATAACTATCCCAGCAGAGTGTAGCCTCCCTAACATCTCAGATGCCCAGGTGAGAGCCGCCCTCTCTAAAGCTAAAAACACAGCATCAATGGGACGGGATGGTGTCTCGGGCTGTGTGCTACATGAACTCCAAGAGGAACTAAACCCACACATAAGGCTGCTGTTTAATCTTAGCCTTACTACAGGATACGTACCCAAAGAGTGGCGTACGGCAACAGTGGCCCCACTTCACAAAGGCGGTGCTTCTACGGACCCTGGAAATTACCGCCCCATAAGCTTGACGAGCCTGGTCTGCAAAGCTATGGAGAGGATCATTATGGAACTCATAAATAAAGACATTGGGGACCTACAGACATTGGATCCTACCCAATTTGGCTTTGTCAAGGGCAGATCCTGCCTTTTGAACTTGGTCGACTTTTTTGAAACAGTCACTAAGGCCATTGATGAGGGTAAGGCAGTTCACACAGCCTACCTTGACCTTGCAAAAGCCTTTGACACAATACCCCACTCGGGCATCATAGACAAACTCACCAGCTTAAATGTAAACCCATATGTCACAAGATGGGTTGCAAACTGGCTCAAGGACAGAACCCACAGGGTCAGAGTTGCTGGAGCTATGTCAGACTCTAAGCCAGTCACAAGCGGTGTCCCACAGGGCTCAGTCCTGGGACCCCTCTTGTTCGGCATTTATTTTTCCGAGGTACAGGCAAACATTGGAGGATTGTGGCTGACAAAGTTCGCAGATGACTGCAAACTGGGCGCCATAATTGATACTCCAGCAGACACAAACATCCTTCAGAGAGGCCTCATAGAAATGGATAATTGGTGCCAGAGCCATGGCCTTAAGCTGAACGCCAAAAATGTATAGTCATACCCTTTGGGAAAAACAAGGTACCGACAAATTACCACATAGGTGGTAATCCATTAAGTACGGAAGAGGTAATCAGGGACCTAGGGACCCAGGTTGACAGTAACCTCTCATTTGACACTCACATTGCCAAAGTGGTTAGGAAGACCTTCTATATTGCCCACCTTATCATGAAGGGTTTCACATCTAGATCAAGAGAGGTCATT
Organism: Protopterus annectens; assembly: GCF_019279795.1. Lineage (NCBI taxonomy): Eukaryota > Metazoa > Chordata > Ceratodontiformes > Protopteridae > Protopterus > Protopterus annectens. Next base: position 1,153,083,165 of record NC_056733.1, read on the forward strand.
GTGCCCCTGTACTCTTCTCTTATCAGGCCAATGATTGAGTACAATGCCCCATTTGGGATGCATCTCACCCGACACCTGCAGCAGTTGGAAAGACCCCAAAAGTTCCTCACCAAGAGGATAAAGGGTCTTAAACATATGTCATATGCTGCCCGACTGAAAAACTCCAGCTCTATTCAGTCGCATACCGCCTACTCAGAGGTGATCTGTGCCTGACGTACAAGGCCATGTCCAATCCTGAATTAATGGACATGCTCCACCTCAGAAAATCCAAATCCATCAGAGCCACGAGAACAAGTGACTTAAACCTCAACACAGAAATAAATAGGACGTGCTGGAGGAACAGATTCATAACCCAGAGGCTCCCTACACTCTGGAACAGAATCCCAGTCCATGTTAGGCAGAGCCCCTCACTGACTCTATTCAAGAGAAATCTCGACGAGTGGATGGGAGATCGTAGGTTTACCCCGGGGTTCATCTCTGTGTCACTACTAGACAGAGGCATAGTAAACTAAACCCTAAAAGGGCGTAGTATTCTCATCCTAAGGGGTGGTGTAAGCCACATACACTCTGGCTAGGCTTATAAATGCCTTGGGGCAGATAGCCTAGTACGAACCTATGAACCTATGAAACTAAGTGACCAAACGATCACAGTTTGTCGGGTGTAATGACTTGCATTCGGTCTGTCCGGGGATCTCATATGTATATCCGACCTTATACCTGGATATCCAACAGCTGAGGTCATCATCTGGATGTACATCCTAGGAAAGTAAAGCTTTGGTAGCCTGGCCAGACATCAGCGAGCTACAAACCATCTGTTAAGAATGCTGCATCAGTGACTTAGTCAGGACATCTACAAAACATGGACATGAGAAGCCGTCAAGTTCAGTACTGACATGAGGTCATGTTTCAGAAGGGTGCAAGCTTTTTACTGCACTAACATCTCCTATCAGGTTTAAAACAGCAGCCTGAAATTGAAGACCTGGCTGCAAGCCCTATCAAATCCTCAACCCTGGACATAAGACCCTCCTGGGTCTGGGAAAATGCCTGCAAAGAAGAGTCCTCAACCCAAAGTAAGACAGCTGATTAGAAGTCAGGTAAATTCAAAGGGTCAGTCCATGGGATCAGGCCAGTCATGAGTGTGCCAAGACCAACCAGCTACTTAGTAGTGGTGGTGGTGACGGGGGACACCTACTCCAAAAGACACAACTTTAGAGGGTGTGGAGCCAGTGGTGTAACTCCTCTGAGATGCACTGAAGAAGTTGTTCAGTAAAGGCTAAATAACCAATAGACAAGGGCAAGCTTGACAAACTTGGGATGCAGATGGAAACTAAAAACCTCACCAGATGACAGCAAGCTTGTCTCACATGAGGAAAGGAGAGCCATTTCTGAAAAAGCCTAACCTGTAAAAAGGTTGACCAAGACCTATCCTCCATTTCTAGGCACTCTGATGGTACTACGGCAGAGATTTGGGGGTTGTGTACGGGAACCTCCTGCCAATCTACAAGTAAATAACTTTCAACTATTACGATCCTTCTGGCAGTGATGAAGGCTAGGAGTGACTCCCTCCCAGGTCTGCTGGAGGCCATGCTGAATCACTGGCACTTACAGCAACACTTCACATGCTACTCTGCTAAGAGGTACAAGCCATTACTTTTTGCATGTTAATCACATTGGGTTTTTACATAAACATTTAAGTTTCACTGTTTTAGGCAATGAATGCAGGAACTTTTTGCAAATGAAGTCAGACTAATAAACTATGCAAAAGGCAGAAAGGAATTAGTGGGTTCAGGGTCTAATCATACAATATCACTATGTATACTGGTGTAGGGTTTGCATGGTCCTAAGCATGGAAACCATGAAAAAATGCTAAAGTAGAATGGAAGAATACCCAAATGTAGACTAAACAAGGACAGATCCCATTGTCAGATCTGACAGGAACGTCAGATCAAACTTCTATCTGATCTTTAAAGCAATATGGGATACAGTTCTTCTAGAAAATATGTGCCATGAACATGCCTCGGGGTCAAATAACACCAGAATGGGAAAGAAAGAGACTAAAACATAACACATCAGGCCTATAAACTAAGCTTACAGTAACAAATGAATCAATTTCAGAAATTAAGGTCTTCAAAGCCATCTCTGACACACACATATAAAGCAGATAATAGCAATACAGCATAACTGCAATCATTCACTCATTCTCTGATTACCTACTTAATCCAGTGCAGAGCAGGGTCATGGTAGAGCCAGAGTATATTCTGGCACTCAGTGACAGCAAGGCAGGGAAACCCATATTAGACAGGGCACCCACCCACTGCAGGATGGAGACATACTCGCGCACACACACACACACACACACACACACACATATACACGCACATGCACACACACGCACACACACACATGCATGCTCTCTCTTTATCTCCAACACTGTACACACACAACTACAGACATTTTAGAGGATCACCAATTCACCAAAAAGCCAATAACAGTATGGGGGGACCAAAAACTGAGACACAACAATGCTAACTGCTGCATTAATGCGCCACTCATACTAGCAATCAAGCCTACTGAAAGCCCAAAAGTCACAAGTTTGATATCTCAACTTCTAAAGCATTAATTCAAAACATACTTGCTTTAAAAAAGAAGTTATGCTTTACCATAACGTTCCATCTACGTTGTCGATCTTCACTAATCCTTGACTGTAGGCTCAGTTCCAATCCTCAGAACCGACTCGGCCGTTTATTTCAGCTTGACCCTTCCAAAACTCTCGAGCCAGGCTCTACCCATGATGCTCCTCTGTAAATTACCTTAAATCGAGTTTGCCCATAATAGAGACAGACAGACCAAAGCCATAAATAAGATACCAAATCTGATTCCACATTATGAAGCCAGTCTTTCTGAATATCCGGTCTACTAAGAGTCTTAGGTAGGGGGAAGGAGAGGGGGAAATGTCAAGGATTAGTGAAGATCGACAACAAAGATGGAACATTATGGTAAGACATAACTTCTTTACCTGATGTTGTCAATCTTCATGTAATCCTCGACTGGGAAATGGTCCCTAGCTACCTAAATTTTGGGAGGTGTCATGGAAGAATATTCCGGAGTACCATTTAACCGAATGATGAACACCCCCTAAAGACCTGGTCCAGTTTTGTAATGAGTAATAAAAGTATGAGAAGATGCCCATGTAGCTGCTGCACAAATGTCCTCTAAATAACTCTGGCATGAAAAATTGCAGAAGCAGCTACAACTCTCGTTGAATGAGCTTTAACAGGACGTGGCGGCTGAAGTCCCTATGAATGATAAATAAAAGTGACACAGTCCCTTAGCCATTTTGCTAAAATAACCTTAGAAATGGGGTTACCTAGAGAAAGTGACGAAAAAGTAACAATTGGTCTGATTTCCAGAAATCTTTTGTTCTGTGAAAGTAATATCATAATTGTGGGTGTGACGGATGTCTAATAAGTGCAGACAGTACTCTCCCTTAGTGAAAAAGACTAGTAGGTGTAGAGTTTTGACTAATACTAGATTGTGAAACAATCATCAGCAAAAAGGTAGGATTAGTCCTGTGAGGAAACCCTGTCCTTATTAAATAGGGGGACTTGAAGGATAAAGCTTGAATTTCTGATACCCTTCTGGCTGAAGTGATCGCTGCTAAAAACACAGTTTTCCAGGTCAACAATTTGAATTCACACATAGCCGATGGTTAAAAAGGTGATAAGGTGAGATACTGTAGGACCAAGGGTAAATCCCATGCAGAACTGGGTTCCTTAAATGGTAGCCTTAGCATAAGGGTTCCTTTCAAAAAGGCCTTACCCAGTTTATATGACATCAGAGAAGACCCATTAAAACCAATATGAAAGTTGGATTTCGCAGCCAGATGTACTCTAATGGTGGAAGCTGAACAGCCAGACTGATAAAGACATGTCAGAAATTCTAAAACTTTATCCACAGGAGCTGCATAAGGGTCAATATTGATGTCAAAAGCCCATCTCACAAAATTTTCCACTTTATTATGGTACAGTTTTCTAGTTGAAGGCTTGTGGTGAGCTAAAATGACTTGTCGAACTGGTGATGCAAGACAAGAAAGCTTGGCAATCATGGGAATTGGAAAAGCCATGCAGTGAGCTTGAGATGCTGGAGATTCAGATGAACCACTCCTTCTGAGTGAGATAGCAGATCTGGAACTGGGTCCAGAATCAAGAAGTTATGTACTCACCATAACGTTCGATGTATGTAGTCCATCTCTCCTCACATTCTTACCCGTGGGTTCGAAGCCGAATGTCAGCTCCGACTCAGCCAAAACTTTTCTAGCTCGAAGTCTTTCTATTGGCTGGGCTAAGATGGTATCCCATGCTGCACTGCTCTATATCCTCAGATCTAGTTTGCTGTGAAAACCAGCACTCATTCTCCATTCATAACAACACCCAAGGAAAGGAAGAACAACCCAAAAGTGAAGGGAGCTCTGAAAACCAGTCCTAACCTCCAGATCCTCCAGGAAGGGGGAAGGGGGGGGGGGTAAGTAAGAATGTGAGGCGAGATGGACTACTTGCATCGAACGTTATGGTGAGTACATAACTTCTTGATGTTATGTAGTCCAATCCCGCCTACATTCTTACCCGTGGGACAGCGTCCCTAGCACCTAAATCCTGGGAGGCTCAGTAGAAAATACTCCTGAGCACTGTGGAACCAAAGGAAGACCTGCACCTAGATACCACATCTAACTTGTAATGAGTAACAAAGGTGTGAGGAGATGCCCAAGTAGCCGCAGCACAAATATCATCCATAGACAACCTTGCCTGATAGGTTGTAGATGTAGATACAGACCGAGTAGAGTGAGCCTTAACTGGGAAAGGTAAATCTTTACCCCAAGGAATAAATTAAAGAAATGCAACTGGAGATCCACCTGGACAGCATGACTTTGGAGACAGGAAACCCAATTCTGTTTTCCAAAAAGGAAACAAATAACTGATCAGATGTTCTGAGGTCTTTGGTTCTGTGCAGATAAAAATGTAATTGTCTGTGTACATCCAATTGATGAAATTTAAATTCTGCCTTGTTTGAGAACTGGGAAAAAAACACTGGCAACTCAAGAGAATGATTAAGATTACTGGTAGACGCCACTTTGGGAAGAAAGGAAGGGTTCGGTCTAAGAGAAACCCTGTCCTTATGAAAAATCAAGTACAGGGGTTTTTATTGATAAAGCTTGAATCTCTGAAACACGTCTAGCTGATGTGATGGCTACTAAAAAGACAGTCTTCCAGGTCAAGAATTTTAAATCACAAGTAGTTGCAGGTTCAAAGGGTGATGAAGTAAGAGCCTGTAGAACAAAGTTTAAATCCCAAGGTATGACAGGTTCTGATACAGGAGGACGGAGTAACAGAGTGCCCTTCAGGAAAGCCTTAGAGAGTCTGTGAGCCATCAGACTAGGCTCATTAGCGACATGAAAGTTAGAAATCACCGCCAATTGGACTTTAATGGTGGCAGCAGCTGAGCCCTGGCGAAAAAGCATAGACAAGAACTCCAAAACAGATGAAATTGGAGCCGTGTAAGGGTCAATCCCTTGGGTATGAGCCCAAATTGAAAATCTCTTCCATTTGCTGGAATAAATCTTCCTGGTCGAGGGCTTATGAGAGGAAGATAAAATATGAACTACCTCCGGCCAAAAATGAAGTCTAACTAATGACAGAAGTGGAGCAGCCAGGCTGTCAACCGGAGGGTCCACAGAGAGGGATGGAGCTGCCCTGACATGTGTGTCAGTAAGTCTGGTTGTGGGTCCAGAATCCAAGGCGTGTCCACGAGGTAGGGATGGAGAAAGGGGAACCAAACCTGACGAGGCCAGTGTGGGGCAATCAGAATCATTCTGCTTCCCAAGGATTGCACTTTCTGAATAACCTTGGACAGCAAGGGGACCAGAGGGAAAGCATACAGTAGACCGGAGGATCAATCATGGACTAGAGCGTCCCTAGGTGACTCCCACTGAGGGGGGATCAACGTGAAGTAGCTGCTGCATTTGGCATTGAGGGGGCTGGCAAAAAGGTCGCAGCAAGGCTGACCCCATCTGCAGAAGATTCGTTCCGTAACTTGACATTTCAGGGACCACTTGTAAGGCATCAGAATATCTCTGCTTAGCCTGTCTGCGATCACGTTGGACTTCCCCGGAATATGCATTGCCACCAGAAAACGTTGGGAAGACACTGCCCACTGCCACACTCGCATGGCCTCTCTGAATAGGGGATATGACTTGGTTCCTCCCTGGTTGTTCAGATACCACACCACAGACATATTGTCCGAGTGGATTGCAATAGTCCCGAGAGGGAGAAAGCTCTGAAGTGCCTGCAACGCAAGTAGCACAGCTCTCATCTCCAGGACATTGATATGCAAATGTATCTCATGCTCTTGCCACATGCCTTGGACTGTCCTGCCTAGATAATGCCCCCCACCCCATCTGGGAGGCATCCGTGTTCACCGTGGCAATCGGGGGCAGCGGAACAAAGGGCTTTCCAGTGTCCAGATTGTCGGTGCAAAGCCACCAACTGAGATCCTGTTTGCACCTGTCTGTGAGTAGCATAGGGTGAGAAAGTGAAAGCCGTTGGAAAGACCACTGGGCAAAGAGAAGCCACTGAAGAAGTCTCATATGTAACCTTGCTAGAGGGACTAACATAATTGTTGCAGCCATAGTCCCCAGGAGTTGGAGAACCCATCTTGCCTTCGATCTTCTCAGAGGGAGCAGGGCGTGAACTTGTTGTTGTAGGGTCTGATTCTTTCCTGTGGTAGAAACGTCCACATGAGGACGGTGTCTAGTTCTGCACCTATAAAGGTGACACGCTGTGAGGGCAACAAGGCAGATTTTTCCCAGTTCAATGTTATGCCCAACTGTTGACACAGAGTTATAGTGGCGTCCCTGGTCTGAATTAGTAGATGCCTGGTGGTGGCAGTGAGGAGCCAGTCATCCAGATAAGGAAACACCTGGAATCCTTGACGTCTCAAGTGAGTAGTCACCACTGCCATGCATTTGGTGAACACCCTGGGGGCTGTGGTGAGACCAAAGGGCAGGGCTCGAAACTGAAAATGACTGGCTCCCAGCCGGAAGCGTACGTGACTTCTGGATGCCCTGTCCATTTTTATATGTTAGTAAGCATCCTTGAGGTCGATGGAGCACTTCCATACTTCTTTTCCCAACAATGGGAGAATAGACTGCAATGTGACCATTCGGAACTTGGACTTTTGTACATGGCTGTTCAATCGGCTGAGATCTAATATGGGTCTCGGGTCCCCTGTTCTTTTTGGCACCCAAAAGAATCTTGAGTAAGTCCCTAATCTGATCTGGTCTGAGGGGACATGTTGGATGGCTCCTTTTTCTAGCAGCTTTGAAACTTCTGAAGCTGCGTAATCCCTTTGACTGGGTGGGACATCCAGGATTTTTCTGACTGGAGGGGGGTCTGACGAATGACATAACCTCCGGAAATTATTCGTAAAACCCATTGGTCCTGGGTGATGGCTTGTCAGGCCTCCGGGTATAATGATATTCTACCCCCGACTGGCTCTGGAAACGCACAGTCGTGCCTCCCATCAGGAGCGACGGTAGGGAGAACCGCGAAAGGAATAGCGGTCTCCCGAGTTGCGGGGGCCCCCTCTGCCTCTAGGGCAGCGTCTCCCTGAATACCCCCCCCCCCTGTCTCTGGAGGGTGGCTCACCTTGTGCACCGGGAAAAAACCTCTGTGATTTCTTGAACCACATTTTTCCACCCCTCTGGGTCTTAGGATAAGGCCTAGAGGGGAGGGAAATACGGACCCCTACAGCAGACAGAGTTTTTCCCTCCTGCTTGCTCCTGGTGAGGGTGTCTTTCACCTTGGTTCTGAACAAAGAGGAACCATCAAAAGGGGCATCTGTGAATGAAGACTTGAAGGCCTCCGCGAAATGACAAAGGCGCATCCAGGCTTTCCTCCTAAGGGAGACTCCTTAGCTTGCTGCCCTACTCGCTCCCTTGGCTGCATATGAAATCAGCCTCATGGAAGAGTTAACGATGGAACTGAGGGTAGACATCAGGGCATTAACCGTCTGGGTCACCGCCTCAGAAACGTTACCCGTGACAGTATCTCCAAGCTCCTTGAGGAGATCTCTCTGGAGCCGTGTAAAGTGAGATAAATAGTTTGGTGACCGTAAGGTAAAGGTCGCTGAAGAGAGGGTACGCTTCCCGTACCGGTCCATGGTCCTACACTCCTTGTTAGGAGGATGGACGGAGGAAGAAGTCTCGGCTAATTCCTTCTGAGTAGCCGCTGCCACCACCATGGCATCCACAGGGACTCCCTTGGACAGAAATTCCTTACCCGGGGGAGCAGACAGAAACTTATTGGGTCTCCTGGGGACTGGTTCCACAGAGTCAAGGTTCTCCCAAACCCTTCGACAAATCAAATCCAGGAGCTCGTCGAAGGGTGGAGACACCCAGGAGGCGGAGGGCTGAGCACCGAAGGCCTTCATGAAGACAGACTCCTCCTCGGATGGGGCTTTGGACGGCCAGTCACCTCTTTATTTTCATATCTCTAGGATGTCAGAGAAAGAAACATCCTCAGAGGATGACTTGGGGGACCCCTCCGATTCCTCGAGGTCAGTATCTGAGGTGAGAAACTCATCCTGGGAGTCTATGTGCTTCCTCTTGCACGTTTTCTTTCTAGGGGGCTCCTCAGGCAAGCACTCTGAGGGGCCCTCAGGAACATGGGGACCACTCATGGGGGTACCCTGACTCCTTGGGGCTCCGCTGTCTAATGATAGGTGGTGATCAGAGACCCGCACAGGAGTGGAAGGGGACAGAATGACCGACCCGCATGATGTCGCTGACAATCTGGCCAGCTCACTCCGCATGGCCTCAAAGGCTGGTCCCCCTGAATCCAAGGAGCGACCAGCCTCCAACGTCATGACAGGAGCCAGACTTCCCTGTGCCGAAGCACCGAGAGGGAGACTAGGAACTGAGATGTCCCGAAGCCTCTCCCTCGGGTCCGACTGAAGAATCCCGAGTCCTGAACCCCGAGGACGGTGCCGACGGGGTCGGAGCGGACATCAGCACCGATAAGCCAGGAGTGGCCATCGGAACCGACCTGGAAACATCACACGGAGCCAAGCACTCCGGCTCCGAAGGCTGGGATGCGATCGGAGGAGGAAGTATCGAAGTAGGTTGCAGGATGGGCTCCGGAGCAGACTGGGACGGAGCCGAGAACAATTTTGCCAAGACCGGTGACTGGAGGAGTCTCTGCACCACTCTATCAATGTCCACATCTGATAATGTCCTGGAGGATTTGGAGGACAGGGAGGGAGATCGAGATCTCCTCTCGGGTGATACTTGCCTAATACTAGGCGATCGGCTCCGAATAGGTTCCAAAATAATTGGAGCCGACGCCGGTTCCATCACCACTGACACTTCCTGTGGCCCCAAGGACAGTGGAGCCGAGGAAGTCGAAGGTGATTTAACTATTTTCTCTGGAGGCTCCGAGGAGACTGAAGGAGCCGGAGACCTCTTTTTTGATTGTGTGGTTTTAGCTTTAGAGCTGGAAGCAGATTCCAGACCCTCTTCGAAGGAGGGTTTCAGAAGTCCCTTCAGAATCAACTTATTCTTTTTTTCCTGAAGGACCCTAGGACTAAACGCATGACAGAAGCTGCAAGACTCCTGCAGATGGATTGCTCCCAGACAATATACACATACAGAATGTCCATCGGTAATGGGCATTTTATAGCCACACTTTGAGCATTTTTTGAAGCTCAAGGGCTTGTGCTCCTTAGAATCTTTAGACATCGTAAGGAAATACCAACAATCATCAAGACAAAAAAATCACAGGTACGGAACCAACTGGAAAAAAACAGTCACAGACTTACACCACAGTCAGCGCGGGAAAAAACTACCACTAACAAAATTCTAACAAATTATCCTCTGACACGCACAATAGAGGGGTTAGGGCTAAAACCTCTAATTTAAACGGTTTTAGACCGGAAAGTTGAAAACCCAGGGAAGCAAGGGAACAGACTAGGTCCTCTAACTTAAACGGGCCTAGCCCGTTGGAACAGCTAGTGGGATACCACAGAAACAATCGCACACACAACAAAACATTTTCACAAATAACAAACACCAAACGAGCAATAGCTATTAAAATAGCTTTTTGTTAGCAATACATTCTCTCAAGAAGAAGAAAAAAGGTACTTAGCCACAGCCAAGAGCGAGACCACTTCTGAGCTACACTAGCGGCAAACGAGATCTGGGGATATAGAGCAGTGCAGCATGGGATACCATCTTAGCCCAGCCAATAGAAAGACTTCAAGCTAGAAAAGTTTTGGCCAATCAGAGCAGACATTCGGCTCCGAACCTACGGGTAAGAATGTAGGCGAGATTGGACTACATAACATCCAAAGTTTCCGAATTAGATGAAGCCAAATGAAGGGAAACCATACCTGTCGAGGCCAGAACAGGGCAATGAGGTCTGACCTCTTGGCTTTCTTTAGAAACTGACTTATCAGAGGAGTCGGAGGAAAGGCATACAGAAGACTAGGGGACCAATTGTGGAGAAGAGCGTCTCTAGGTGACTCCCCCTGTGGGAGGACTAGGGCAAAGTAACTGCTGCACTTGTTGTTCAGGGGGATGCAAACAGGTCGCAGCAAGGTTGGTCCCAGTGCCAGAAAATCTTTTCCACCACTGTTGGATTGAGAGACCACTCTTGAGGCAACAGGATAGTTCTGCTCAGCTTGTCCACTATCACAATGGAGCTCCCCGGAATGTGTGTTGCTGTTAAAAAGCAGTTGAAAGAAATCACTCATTGCCAAACTCTGAGGGCTTCCCAACAAAGCAGATAAGATTTGCTCCCCCCTTGTTTGTTCATATACCTGACTATGGACATATCTGAATTGCCACCGTTCCCAAGTGGAGGGTATCCTGAAATGCTTGCAATGCTAAGAGTACCGCCCTAATCACCAGAACACAGATGTGCAAACTGGCCTCCATTTGGGACCACGTACCTTGGATTGTTCTCAACTAATACCCCTCCTCCCAATCTGGGAAGCATCCATGGTCACTATGGCTTGGGGCTGCGGGATTAGGAATGGGTGGCCAAAAAGGAACTCTTTGGAATGGAGCCACCAAGACAGGTCTTGTTTGCATGTGATGGGACATCGGTTGATTCAGTAATGACTATTGAGAGGCTAGCAGCCATTGAAGAATCTGCATGTGATATCTGGCTAGGGGAACTAAGGTAATAAAGGCTGCCATCAACCCTAGCGCCTGCAGAATAAGCCTCACTGCAACGCTTCTGTTCTGAGTAACGTGGTTTACTTGTGATCTGATTTTCTGGAATCTTTCTAATGGGAGTGATGTTATTCACGTGTCCATGTTTAATAGGGCTCTGATAAATTCTAGCAGTTGAGTGGGTTCCAAATGTGACCTTTCATAATCTACTGTGATGCCTAAGGTAGTGCAAAGACGAAGGATGAAATCTTTTGCCCTTATGAGTTGATACCTGGTGGTAGTGGTAAGGAGCCTGTTGTCGAGATATGGAAAAACTCGAAACCCTAGCAGTCTGAAATGAGCTGCTACCACTGCCATGCATTTGGTAAACACCCTGGGGGCTGTGGTGAGACCAAAGGCAGTGCTCTAAACTGACAGTGACTGGCTCCCAGCCGTAAGAGCAGGAATCTTCTGGAGCATTTGTCCATTTTTATGTGATAATACACATCCTGAAGGTCTACTGAGCACATCCAATCATGTTTTTCCAAGAACGGAAGTACTGATTGTACCGGAACATGCTTTGTTAAACTGGCTGAGATCTAAGATGGGTCTCCAGTCCCCTGTCTTTTTGGGCACTGAACAGAATCTTGAGTAAAATCCATATCCTTTCTGGTATGGGGGACTTCTTGGATGACTCTTTTGTCGAGCAGTTTTTGAATCTCTACGACTGCCACCTACCTGTGACTGGGTGGAACGTGTGGAAGTCTTTTTTGTATTTTCGGGTTGCTTGTAAGGGGAATGATGTAACCTCTGGAAATGATCCCATGCACCCATTTGTCCATAGTCATTTGTAACCAGGCAGATTGGTGCAGGGATGATCACTCCCCGACTGCCTCCACAGGAAGGCAATCAGGACTCCATTCAGGAGCGCTGGAGTTACCACAGAAAGAATCTCGGGATCCCTGGTTCTGTGGGCCTCTTCTGCCTCTAGAATGGCATCTTCCACTGTTACCTCCCCCTCTGCCCCAGAAAAGTCCTTGCCGCATAATTACTGGAAAGGCCCTTGAGACTTTCTAAACCATAGCCACCCACTTCCCTGGTTCCTAGAGCAAGGCCATTGTGGAGTGGAGAAGCATACGCCAATGGCAGAAAGTCTCTTCCCATCTTTCTCACATCTGGCTACTGTGTCTTTCACTTTGGGTCCAAACAGGGATGATCCGTCAAATGGAGAGTTGACGACCAAAGATTTAAATGGGTCCGCAAAGTCACACAAGTGCATCCAAGCATGTCTCCTAATGTCAGGTATTCTGGGGGCAGATGGAAGGGTGTCAGGAGTTCTTACCAAAATACCTAAAAACCTAAACAATATTCTTGATTTTAGAATAACATTCCGCCCAAACATATGCAGATCCAGTATAACTTCACTTAATACTGACTCCCTACTGGGTACAAACGATAATCCTTTACCTAAAAAATTCATTTAGTCAGTTGAACACTTGTTCTTCTTCTTTCGGCTTTTCCCAGTTAGGGGTCGCCACAGCGGAACTCCGGTCCGCTAATGATTGGCAGTAGATTTTTGCGGTGCAGAGGTGCCAGCTCAATGCCCACCCTTCAATGAAGGCACGCCCATTCACGCATGTCTTTCGAAGGCCACTCAACCGCGGGGAGGACATGCAGACTCCACACAGAAGGTGCTTTAGTCAGTTGAACACTAGATATACTAAATACATTACAGTCATTAAATGTCTTACTGTTATTCTGAAAAACATGTTTAGGGGAAACCGCCATTACACTAATGTTATGAAACATCCGAGTACTTTTGTACCAGTTATGCACCCCACAGTTCATACTTTTTTAAAAACTTGTGAGGATGAAATGCAACATGCAGGTTTAATAACCTAACTTATTTGGAAAGGCAAGCACTGCTAGATCTAATGAATGATGATAGACTGGTTATCAAACCAGCTGATAAGGGTGGGGCTATTGCAGTTATGGATACTACAGCATACATACAATCTTTGGATGCCCTAATTAGTGATATCACTTACTTACAGAATTGTCTCACCTTGGTGGTTAAGCAATATACAAGTAATGTTGGTAAGAATGTAAGGGCTTTAAGAATAATTGGGAGTGTTAGATGATGACTTGTATGCATTTTTAAGCATTGAACATCCAGTATTTTTTATTTTTAAAGCACTACTAAAAATGCATAAAAATACCCTACCCCCACCGATGAGACCAATAGTTTCAGGGAGGGGATGGGTTACTGAACATCTATCTATGTGGGTAGAAGCAAAATTGAAAAATCTGCTTGCTTATTTTCCTAGGATTTTGAAAGACACTGCACAATTCTTATCAAAATTGTATGATGCTTGCCAAACTTTAGATTTGAAGAATGTGTTGATGGTAACCATGGACGTCAATTAGAAGTTATGTACCTACCATAACGTTCCATGTTAGTTGTCTTCTCTCGCCTTCTTTCTTGCTGGATGGGTTCGGAGCCGATCCTCGGCTCCGACTCGGCACTTGCTTTAGCTCGAGAACTCCTTTTACCAGCTCGAGGCAACCCTATATCCCATGATGCAAGGCGGAACTACTTCAGATCTCGTTTGGCAGCTAACTGACCCTGCTAAAGACTATCCCAACATAATTAGGAACCATGGTTCCTAAAAGAAGTCCTCATAACAATGCTCCAGAGGAAGCAATCTAATAGGAACTCTCCAAGATCTGTCCAGGCCAGGGGGAAGGAGGGAGGGACGCAAGAAAGAAGGCGAGAGAAGACAACTAACATGGAATGTTATGGTAGGTACATAACTTCTAAATGTTAAGTTGTCAATCTCGCCTTCATTCTTGCTGGATGGGACCGCGTCCCTAGCACCTGTATCCCGGGTGGCTCAATGGAACAGACTCTTGAGAACTGTGGAACCAAAACTGGCCCTATCTCTGGAGGCCAAATCCAACTTGTAATGAGACACAAAGGTATGAGGCGTGGCCCAAGTAGCTGCTGCACAAATAGTGTCAATGGGAAGTCTATCCTGAAAGGCTACAGAAGTGGATAGACTCCTGGTCGAATGTGCTTTTGGCTTAGAAGATAGTTGTTTGCCCCTTAGAGAGTACACATAGGAAATGGTGGAAGTCAACCATCTAGATAAGGTCACTTTAGAAACTGGAAGACCTAACCTGTTTACTGCATAGGAGACAAACAATTGGTCTGATTTTCTAATTTGTTTAGTCCTATGCAAGTAGTACCTGAGCTGACGATGAACATCCAAAAAGTGCAGCTTTTGTTCAGCTCTGTCAGAATAGTTAGGAAAGAAAACTGGAAGATCAATAGATTGGTTAATATTGGTTTGAGATACAACCTTGGGAAGAAAGGAAGGGTTAGTTCTTAGCGAAACCCTATCCTTATGAAAAACCAGATAAGGTGAACGAATACAGAGGGCCTGAATCTCAGAAACTCTTCTTGCAGAAGTAACAGCCAGTAAAAATATAGTTTTCCACGTCAATAACTTTAAAGAACACGTAGCAGACGGTTCGAAAGGAGGTAGAATTAGGGATGCCAACATTAAGTTTAGATCCCATTGCGGAGGAGGATGTTTCACAGGCGGTTTTAGGAGAAAAACTCCTCTTAAAAAGGCCTTGCATAACCTATGAGACATGATGTTATTGTCATGCAAGCCAACATGATACTTGGAAATAGCAGCCAGTTGTACTTTGACTGTAGATGACGAGGATCCTGAATGAAAAACCTCCGCCAGGAAATCCAAAACAGAATGTACAGGAGCGGTAAGAGGATAAATATTTCTGGCGTTTGCCCAAATTGAAAAACGTTGCCACTTGCTTGCATAAATAGTTCTAGTGGACGACCTTAAAGAAGACACTAAAATGTCTCTGACTGAGTCAGAAATCATTGGTAGCCTGGCTAGGGAAGGAAGTGGAGCAACCAAGCAGTGAGGTTGAGAGAATGAATGGCCCGGTGCTGCTGACCCGACTGGTGGATCAAAAGATCCGGAACTGGGTCCAGATGCCAGGGCTGCACCAGAAGATGACGATGTAGAGACGGAAACCAAATTTGTCGAGGCCAATATGGAGCAATGAGGATCAATTTGGCTCTCAAAACGGTGGCTTTCTGAATGACTTGTGGAATCAATGGAAAGGGAGGAAAAGCATAAAGAAGTCCCGAGGCCAATCCTGGGTTAGAGAGTCTCTCAAGGGTTGGCCTGGAAGGGGAAATAGTGTGAAGTAATCTGGGCACTTGCTGTTTTGAGGGGTAGCGAAAAGATCGCAACAAGGAGTGCCCCACTTCAGAAAAATCTGATCTACTACAGATTGATTGAGAGACCACTCGTGAGGCATCAGAATAGATCTGCTTAGCCTGTCCGCCAATAGGTTGGACCTGCCGGGATGTGCGTTGCTATCAGAAACCGCTGAGAAGAGATCGCCCATTGCCAAAGTCTGAGAGCTTCGACATAAGGGATAGGACCTGGTTCCGCCCTGTTTGTTGATGTACCAGACCACGGACATGTTGTCCGTCTGTACTGCAATAGTCCCTGTGGGAAGAAAGTCGCCGAGGGCTTGCAGCGTTAAAAGCACTGCTCTCATCTCCAGGACATTTATGTGCAGATGGTATTCTATGGGTTGCCACGTCCCGTGGACCATCCTGCCCTGATAATGCCCCCCCCACCCGATCAGGGAGGCATCTGTGGTGACTGTGGCAACTGGAGGAGGGGGAACAAAGGGTCGGCCCTGATGAAGAAGAGGGGAGGATATCCACCAGCCCAGATGAGCCCTGCAAGACTGTGTCACTAAGATCTCGTGTCTCATCGGAAGATCGTGATATGACCACTGTGTGAAAAGCATCCACTGTAGGAGACGCATGTGAAAGCGAGCCAGTGGTAGAAGAACAATGGCCGCAGCCATTAGGCCTAGAACTTTCAAGACAAACCTGGCTTTGATCTTGTTGCTTAGTAACAGAAGCTGAACAAATTTCTGGATGTCCAGAATCCTTTGATCTGTTAGCCTGGCTAACATTTTGACTGTATTTAACTCTGCGCCTATAAAGGTGATAGATTGGCAAGGCAGCAGAGAGGATTTTTCGAAATTTACCGAAATTCCCAGTTTCTTGCAAAGCTGTAGGGTGTAGTCTCTGGACCGAAGAAGCTGATGCTTGGTGGTGGCGGAGAGGAGCCAGTCGTCCAAATAAGGAAACACCTGGAATCCTCGACGTCTCAGGTGAGCTGTGACCACTGCCATGCATTTGGTGAACACTCTGGGGGCTGAAGTGAGGCCAAAGGGCAGTGCTCTGAATTGGTAATGACTGGCTCCCAGCCGAAAGCGGAGAAACCTTCTGGGGCGTCTGTGAATCTTTATGTGATAGTACGCATCCTGAAGGTCTATAGAGCACATCCAGTTGTCCTTGCCCAGAAATGGCAGAATGGATTGCAGCATGACCATCCGGAATCTTGCCTTCTTGACAGACTTGTTTAGTCTGCTTAGGTCTAGTATCGGTCTCCAATCTCCCGTCCTTTTGGGGACCAAAAAGAATCTTGAGTAGAAGCCGGATCCTACTTGGTCTGCCGGCACTGTCTGGATGGCTCTTTTTTCCAGGAGTTTTGAAACCTCCTGTCTTGCCAAATCCCTTTGACCGGGTGAGATGTCTGGAAGGGATTGTAGAGGTACGGGAAACCTTTCGAAGGGGATTTTGTAACCCTCGGATATGATCGACTGTACCCACTTCTCTTGGGATAGGGATTGCCAGGCTACTGGGTACAGTGAAATTCTTCCCCCGACTGCCTCCAAGGGTGGACAGTCGGGCAACACCTCAGGGATGCTGAAAGGGCTTCTCAGGAAGAGACTCCCTGTTGCCCTGGTTCTGAGGACCCCCCCTGCCTCTAGGGCGGCGTCTGTTATTGTTACCCCCTCTGCCTCTGGGGGTAAACTGACCACGTGTGTCCGGTGTAGCTCCTTGGGCTTTTCAGAACCACATCTTCCCCCCCTTCTGACCCTTGGGATAAGGTCTAGAAGGAGTGGAAAACTGGACTCCAACGGCAGAAAGAGTTTTACCGTCCTGCTCACATCTGGTCAAAGTATCATTCACCTGAGGTCCGAACAAAGCCGAACCATCAAAGGGGGTGTTGGTGAAGGACGCCTTAAAGGGGTCCGCAAAATTACACAGCCGCATCCAGGCTTGGCGTCTAAGAGCAACACCTGTGCCTGCGGCCCTGCTCGCTCCATCGGCCGCATAAGATATGAGCCGCATGGAGGAGTTAGATATGGAATTCAGGATAGCAAGCTGTGAGGCAATCTTTTCCTGAGCCCCAGCAGCAGAAGGATCCTGGACTACTTCTCCCAGTTCCTTGAGAATATCTCGTTGAAGCCTGGTGAAGTGACAAAGGTAATTCAGCGAGCATAGCAAAGGTCGCTGAAGAAAACATCCGCTTTCCATACCTGTCCATGGTCCTAGAATCCTTATTAGGAGGATGGACAGGTACTGAAGGATCCGCCAGTTCCTTCTTAGTGGCCGCTACCACCATAGCATCCACGGAGACACCTTTGGACAGGAACTGTTTATCCGAAGGGGCTGTGATGAACTTGGATGGTCTCCTGGGGACAGGTTCCACAGAATCTGGAGCCATGCGCCTTCCGAGCCACTACCTGCATGAGTGGGTGAAGGCGGAGACACCAGGAGGTGGAGGGTCGGGATCCAAAGCCTCCAGGTATACCGACTCATCCTCGGAGGGGTCAATGGAGGGACAATTCCCGCTCTGTTTGAGGAGCTCAAGGATGTCTGAAAAGGAGACATCCTCAGAGGGGGACCGTGGGGAACCCTCCGACTCATCTAAGTCGGTATCAGATGTAGTAGACTCAGGGGAGTCTGTGTGTTTCCTCTTACCGTCCTCTTCCGAGGGGTTCCCCTGCAGGGTCAGGAGAAACCTCGGAAGAGGAGGAAATTCCCAGTGGGGAAACCTGGGGCGATGGATCCCTGGGCCTGAGAGCAAGAGGTTGGCAAGAGGCATCTGCAGGCACTGATGAGGGAGGAGCTAGAGGGATAGACCATTGACCAGGCTCAGAGGCCAGGACACTCCTCATCACCTCAAAGGCTCCTCTCCCCAGGAGACCGGAACACACCCGCTCAGAAGAAACAGGAATGGTCGGCTCCAAGGAGAGAGAAGGCTCCGAGGCCGATGTCGGCGCCGAGCTTACCAAAGCCGAAGCCCCGAGAGGGAGAGCGGGGTCGGACAAGGGTCCGATGCCACTAGCCCCTCGGAGCCGACAGTGGAAACCCGCGACGGATCCCTCCAAGGAAGGTCTCAAGGAGGAGATCGGAGCGAAGGCACGGAGCCGAAGGATGTATCGGCTCCGGCATCGAAACAGTCGCTGTCCCAAGAAGCTCCGGCTCCGAACTCTGGTGTGGAGTCGGAGGAGGAATTTCAAGAATCGGGGCTATAGCCAAAGTCTGTTGAGACGGGCTATGGAGCATTTGGGCCAGTGCCTGAGACTTCAACAGCCTGCTTACCACCCTCTCCAAATCGTGGTCAGACAGCCTGGAAGATCTCGAAGATCGGCTCCGATGACTCCGCTCCGACAAAAGAGGAGATCCCGGAGCCGAATGGATACTCATAATAGAGGGGGACCGAGATCTCTTACGGGTCGAAGCCATCGGAGCCGAAGTCCCTAGAACTCCAGATGGAGCCGAGGATTTCTCGGCTCCGATGCTGGATACAGCATCGGCTCCAGCCGGAGCCGACAAGGCCACAGAAGTCAGGGTATCGGAGCCGGCCGGCACCGAACCCACTACTCGAACAGAAGAAGTATCGACTCCAGCCGGAGCCGATATCGGCTCTGACAGAGCCGGAGCCACCGGAGGAGGCTTGGACACAGTAGCCTGAACCTTCGGTGGCTTAAGAGGTTTTCCTGACCCTGACTTAGGAGGAGAACCTTCAGGTTTAAGTAAACCTCGGAGGATTAATTTGTTCCTCCTTTCCTGCAGGACTCTCTGGCTAAAAGCATGACACAACGCACAGGAGTCCCGCAGGTGCAAAGGCCCCAGGCAATAAACACAAGAAGTGTGACCGTCTGTCAGAGACATTTTCTGACAGCACTGGTCACACTTCTTGAAGCCTGAGACCTTGCCTTCTTTTGACATCCTAGAAGGGAGAAACACAAACAGTCCCAACAAACACACCAATTAATCCCTTACACAGACACACAGGAAGGGAATAACTTGGGGAACTAGGCCTGACTAAAAACTTTAAACTGAAATTTTTTATAAAAGTTTAAAAGGAAGGGAATAGGGTGGGCTGTAACTAAGTACAGACTAAACTAACACTAAAGGGAAAAAATAAACCCCTAACTACACTTTTTCTTATTTTACCAAGAAAAAACTTACCTCAGCTGGCAAAGGAGACCTCTTTCGCTAAGCGGCAAACGAGATCTGAGGTAGTTCCGCCTTGCATCATGGGATATAGGGTTGCCTCGAGCTGGTAAAAGGAGTTCTCGAGCTAAAGCAAGTGCCGAGTCGGAGCCGAGGATCGGCTCCGAACCCATCCAGCAAGAATGAAGGCGAGATTGACAACTTAACATCAGTCTGTTCATGGTCATCACAAACAAATTTGGGTTAAAGGCAGTGAAAGAGGTACTGCATACAGTTAATATATATAGTGAGAATACTAATACTTTAATCCTGGAAGCACTAGCATTGGTGTCAGAAAATAACATCTTTCTTTGTAATGGAACACATTATAGGCAGGTACAGGGTGTTGCCATGGGCACACCCTGTGCCAACTCATATGCTAATTTAGTGTTAGCCTTCTGGGAAGATAAAAATATTTTTAAATGTGAACATCTATGGAAGACTTCAACAATTTTTTATCCCAGATTTGTTTATGATTTTTTTTGTTGTGGGCACAGGGCAGTGATGAACTGTTAAACTTTGTTGATTACCTGGGGGAAAAAAGAAGCTATGTACTTAACATAACGTTCCATGTGAGTTGTTCATCTCGTCTTCATTCTTACAAATGGGTTCGGAGCCAATCCTCGGCTCCGAGTCGGCCTACTACAAAGCTCGAGGTCTTCAGATAGCGCGAGGCCAAGTCCCTATCCCATGATGCACTTAGAGTTACCTCAGATCTTATTTGCTGCGTATAATAATACCATGTGTCATTCTATCACTCTATAAGAGAAAGTTATAGAATGGTTGAGCAACCAGGAAGAATTGAGCATCTCAGTCTTTGAAAAACCCTGGAGGGGGTAGGATGGTGGGAAGTAAGAATGAAGGCGAGATGAACAACTCACATGGAACGTTATGTTAAGTACATAACTTCTTTATGTGAAGTTGTTCTATCTCACCGTTCATTCTTACAGATGGGTAGCGTCCCAAGCACCATCTATCTCGGGTGGCTCACGGACAAGGCTTGAAGGTCTGACACTCTGCGGGCAGAAGTGATAGCTACTAAAAAGATAGTCTTCCATGACAAATATTTCAAATCACATGAGGAAGCTGGTTCGAATGGGGGGAGAATACTGCGAGAAAGCAACAAATTTAGATTCCATGGGGTATACAGAGATTTCACAGGTGGACTGAGATGAAAGGTCCATTTGAGAAAGGCTATGGATAGAGTGTGTGACATTATGTTCAATCCTTCAAATCTACAGTGAAAATTAGAGATAGCAGCAAGTTGAACACAAACTGTTGCTGCTGCAGCTCCTTTGTTGAAAATCATGGTCAAGAACTGTAGTATAGAGGCCATAGGGGCTAAGTAGGGATCAATGTTGTTTTGAGAGGCCCATATAGAGAATTTTTTTCATTTGCTAAGGTATAGCTTACTCGTAGAGAATTTATGAGGGGATATTAGAATTTGCTTCGTCTCATTAGAAATGATGATGGGAATTGGAACACCCAAGCTGTCAGCTTCTGGGACCGAAGAGAGGGATGAAGAGCACCCGAAGAATGCGTCAAAAGATCTGGAAATGGGTCCAGAATCCAAGGCTCTTTAAACAGATGAAGTTGAAGGAAGGGGAACCAAACCTGATGAAGCCAATGAGAGGTTATTAGAATGATGGTCCTTCCCAGGGCTTTTGCTTTCTGTAGTACTTTGGGTATCAGCGGAATTGGTGGGAATGCATAGAGGAGACCCGGAGGCCAATCGTGTACGAGTGCGTCCCTTGGGGCTTCTCCCGGAGGGGGAATCAGGGCAACGTAGCTTCTGCATTTCATGTTCATGTGGTTGGCGAAAAGGTCGCAGCAAGGCTGGCCTCAGCTGAGGAATATTGTGCCCGCTATTTCTTTCTTGAGGGACCACTCATGAGTCAATAAAATTGCTCTGCACAGCTTGTCTGCTATCACACTGGATTTCCCTGGGATGTGCATTGCTAACAGAAAGCGCTGGGTGGATATAGCCCACTGCCATACTCTTAGGGCCTCGCCACAAAGGGGGTAGGACCTGGCTCCTCCTTGTTTGTTCAAGTACCAGACCACTGACATGCTGTCTGTCTGAATCGCAACTGTACCCAGAGAAAGAGTCCTGGAAGTACTGCTCTCATCTCTAGGATATTGATATGCAGATGTTTCTCTTGATTTTTCCATGTGCCTTGGGCTGTTCTTCCCTGAAAATGCCCCCCCCCCCACACACACACAATCAGGGAAGCGTCCGTGGTCACTGTGGCCACTGGTGGGGGTAGAACAGAAGGACAACCTATCGTGACATGAAGAGAGGTCAACCACCACTGAAGATCCTTTTTGCATGTGTTCATGATCATTATAAGATGATGACACATTGGGAGCTCTTGGTAAGACCACTAAGTGAACAACAGCCATTGCAGAATCTGTATGTGCATGCGACCCAACGGTATGGCTAATATTGCAGTTGCCATCATGCCTAACAATTTTAGTACTTCTGATGCTGGAGCCTTATTTTTGGATATTGTACTGTGGACCTGCTGACAGAGTAATAAGACTCTTTCTGCTGGAAGTCTCAGAGTGGTTGTGGTGGTGATGTTCAATTCTGCTCCAATAAAAATGTAAGCTACGATGGTGACAAGGCAGATTTTCCTGAGTTTACTGTAATGCCCAGCTGACTGCAGAGTGAAAGAGAGGTGTCCCTGGCTTGTATGAGTTGATGCCTGGTGGTGGCGATGAGGAGCCAATCGTCTAGGTACAGAAACACCTGAAATCCTAAACGTCTCGGGTTAGCCGTGACCACTGCCATGCATTTGGTGAACACTCTGGGGGCTGTACTGAGACCAAAAGGCAGGGCTCGAAACTGGTAATGATTGGCTCCCAGCCAGAAGCACAGATGATCCCTGGATGTTCTGGCCATTTTTATGTGGTAGTACGCATCCTGAAGATCTATGGAGCACATCCAATTGTCTTTCCCTAAAAAGGGAAGTATCGACTGAAGTGTGACCATCCGGAACTTCTCTTTCTTGACAGATCTGTTTAGTCTGCTGAGGTCCAATATAGGTCTCCAGTCCCCTGTCTTTTTTGGGACTAAAAAGAATCTTGAGTAAGTTCAGGATCCTATTTGGTCTGCTGGGACTGGTTGGATGACTCTTTTTGTTAGCACCGATCAGACCTCTATTATTGCCCGTTCCCTGTAACTTGGTGGAACATCCGGGATTTTTCTTGTCAATGGAAGGGGTGTGGCAAAAGGAATGAAATATCCTCTGGAAAGGATACTTTGTACCCAGTTGTCGTTTGTTATTTTGAGCCAGGCGTCTGGATTCAAAGATAAGCAACCCCCGACTGCCTCCAGAATAGGACAGCTGGGCCTCCTTTCAGGACCGCTGGTAGGGCTTCCCAAAGAACTGATCTCTGTCACCCTGGTTTTGCGGACCCTCTCTGCCACGAGGGCAGCGTCTTACATTATTGTCCCCTCCCCTGCCCCTGGAGGGGGGGTCACCACGTGTGCCCTGAAAGGCTCCTTAGGCTTTGTGGAACCACATCTTTCCTCCCCTTTGACCCTTGGGGTTGGGTCTGGTAGGGGTGGAAAAATGGACTCCGACAGCAGACAGTCTCTTTCCTTCCTGCTCATACCTGGTCAAAGTTTCCTTAACTTTGGGCCCGAAAAGGAATGAGCCATCAAAAGGGGTATTTACAAAGGATGACTTAAAGGGTTCCGCAAAGGAACACAACCGCATCCAGGAGTGTCTCTTAAGAGCAATTCCTGCACCTGCTGCCCTGCTCGCTCCATTAGCTGCATATGAAATGAGGCACATGGACGACTTTACTATGGAGTTGAGGGTAGCAAGCTGGGAGGCGACTTTATCTGAAGCTCCTGCAGCTACTGTCCCCTGAAGAGATCTCTTTGCAGTCTAATAAAATGGGTTAGATAGTTGAGCGAATGCAGTGCAAAAGTCGCTGAACTGTAAGTGCGCTTCTCATATCTATCAATGATCCTAGAATCTCTGTTAGGAGGATGGAGAGAGGAGGAAGTTTCTGAAATTTACTTTTTGGTAGCTGCCGCCACCACCATGGCATCAATTGGCACACCTTTAGTAAGAAAAGATTTGTCCTAGGGGGCAGAAATAAATTTATTAGGCCTCCTGGGAACAGGCTCCATGGTGTCCGGAGACTCCCACGCCCTTCGTGAGACCAGCTGCATAAGCTCATCGAAGGGCGGAGACACCCAAGAGGTAGAGGGCTGAGACCCGAAAGTCTTCAGGAGAACCGATTCATCTTCAGTATGGCTGGTGGACTGCCAGTCACTCCTCTGCCACAGGATTTCTAATATCTCAGCAAATGAGATACCCTCAGAGGAGGACAGTGGGGACCCTTCTGATTCATCCAAGTCGGTATCAGATGTGAGGGACTCCTGAGGGGAGTCTAAATGCTTCCTCTTACAGATTCTCTTCCTGGGAACCTCATCATTGGGGGCTTCCGGTGAGGTCTCAGAAGAGCAGGGGCCACACAATGGGGCTTCCTAAGGCTCTGGGTCTCTAAGCTTGGCAAGGATCTGTGAAGCAGAAGCAGACAGGCGCTTTTAGGGAGGAAGTAGCCAATCCTGAAGTCAAAGATGTCTTAGGAGACATAACTCTCCTCATGGCTTCGAAGGCACCTCTGCTCCGATGAGAAGGGACCAACGGATCCGAGGAAACCGTCGATACCCCCGGCAATGGGACAGTCAGCACCGAGCCAGAGGTAGGAGCCGAGCTCATCCGAGTCAAAGCCCCAAGAGGCAGAGTCAGAACCAACAAGTCGGTCCGACTATCCTCCCTGGACCCGACCAGAGTGTCGACTCCTAGATTCTTCAATTGGCGCCGAGGACGTCAGAGTAAACAGAGCCGAAGACACTGGAGCAGGTGTAGGCTCCGAAGGCTCCACGATCATCAAGTCCAACTCCTCCGGCTCAGATGGACCGGTATGGCTCAGAGTAGAACGCGTAGTAGATGGTAAAAGGGTCTTTGGTTCTGAAGCCGTTTAGGTCGGAGCCAATAAGAATTTAGCAAAGGCCAGTGCCTGTAAAAGCTTCTGCACCACACGATCCACATCCAAATTGGAAAGGCTATTCGAAGACCGAGATGAGTGGATAGAAGGAGGTATTGATTGCAGGAGTGGAGACTTGGGCACTTCGGATACCGGTTCCAAAATAACAAGATGGTCGGCTCTGAGGTCTGTGGAACCGATGTCAAAGATTTTTTTGATTTCTTTACCTCAAAAGTAGAAGCCTTAAAAGGCTTTGAGGATTTACTGGATCCGTCCTGAACGCTCAAAGCTTCTTGAAAGGAAGGTTTAACTAAAGCTCTGTCGATTAACTTTTTCTTTCTCTCCTGGAGAACTCTAGAAGAGAAAGAATGACAGATGGAGCAGCTTTCCTTGATATGCAACGCTCCCAAACAATAAACACAATTCACATGACTGTCAGTGACAGACATTTTTTGCCCACATTTGGGACATTTCTTAAACCCTGATTTAGGGTGTTTGTCTTTATCATGGTCAGCCATACTGTAACACGCAGTGTAGACACATCCAAACAAGAAATATCAAACAAGCCCTTTTAAAACTATGGCTAAAATACTAAACAGCACACACACACTCTAAACTATGTATCTAAACTCTATCAAAGCTGTGACAGAAAGTCGCTATTCAAAACTCTAAATACTAAATATAACAAAGCTGTGACAGAAAAGTCACTATTCAAAATTCTAAAGACTAAATATACCAAGCTGTGACACTAGTCTAAGCACACAACTACAACTTAAATAACTATTAAAGATTTAACGAGGCCTAAATAAAAAGAGGCCAAAATAGCTAATTACTAGTAGAGAAAAAGGCAGCACCAAGGGAAGGGAAACTACACAATAAGCTATTCTAAGTATCTAAAGATAAATATCAAAGAATTTTTATCAATATTATAATACAAGTTTCAAGAAAAAAAGTTTTTACTGGCCCGAGCTAGCGAGAACCTCAGATCTATTGCAGTGGCAAACCAGATCTGAGGTAACTCTAAGTGCATTATAAGACAGGGATTTGGCCTAGAGCTATCTGAAGACCTTGAGCTTTGTAGTAGGCCATCTCGAAGCCGAGGATTAGCTCCAAACCCATCTGTAAGAATGAACGGCGAGACAGAACATCTTCACATCTATAGATTTCCTTAGGTACTCAGTAGAGTACAGCAATGAGACCACTGCCTTTCTAGATGTCACATTAAATAAAAATGTAACTGGTAAGATAAACACCACCTTGCATAGAAAACCATGCTGGAGAAATCATTACTTGAATGCACATAGCATGCATCCTAGGCATACTTTTCATAATATTATGCAAGGGCAAGGATACAGAGTTTCTCGGCTGTGCACAGACAATAATGAGTTTTACAAAGAAATAGATGTATTAAATGAACATCTTAAAGAAAAAAGGTATTCAAAGGAAAATTTAGAAAAAAACTAAGAACAGTATAACATCTAACAGGGAAGCCAGGCCTAGACCATGGTTTTCTGATAATAAAGAACAGCAGGGAGATAAGCTGAAGCCATCTAATAAGTATGATGATAAACCCAAGGTAATGCTACATTATAGCAACAATGTGTATGGGATATGTGATATTATTAAGCAAAACTGGAAGATGCTAAGAAGTGATAATCACTTGAAGGATAATTTAGATGAGAAACCTAGATTTACCCCCAAGCGAAATAGTAATATAAAAAACATGTTACGTATAGAACCTGGTTTGAAAAATAAAAAGAAGGCTAACAGTGTTTCTTCTGTACACATGAGAACAGGGACTTTTCCCCGTAGGCATTGCAAAGCATGTTCAAATGTGAATGGTTTAAACTATTTTATACATCCTGTTACAAACAAAAAATACACATTTGAGTTTTATGTAGATTGCCATACAGGGAATGTGGTTTACTTGGCATGCTGCAAGTCATGTCCAAGATTTTATGTTGGAAAAACTAACTGTAAGCTAAAAACAAGAATATTGTATAATTTGTCATCTATAAAACATAAGGATAAACATAAGGCATTGTTACCAGCATGTTTCTAGCTTTCCAGATCATACTTTTGTTTTAATGGCTCTGCTTGTTGCACAGATGAAAAAAAAGGGGGGGAGGGGCACTGTCAATGATGCAGAGTATGCAGAGTTAAGATGGATCATACAGCTGGCTGCTGACAACCCACCTAGGTTAAACACTTCTGTACCTTTAAAACCAGCCTTAAAGAAAAGGCGGGTATGGTTGCTTTTAGACATGTTTTAATATTTAAAGACTGTCATGGTTACATGAAGTTTGTCTGATGAAGGGTTTTTAACCTGAAAGCGCTTACGTTCTACAATAAAAGATTACGGCCAGTTTGGACTCTAGTTTTGTTTGTTTTTGGAGGAGTCAGACCCCTCTGAGTCTAAATCCGATTGGATGTCTGGAGAAGGTTCCCTTCTCCTTTAGGCTGGAGTGGCCTGATTACCCCGGATGAACGTGATGAGATCCTCTGCCATTTTAAGCATTCTAGTTTGAGGAGGAGGAGGAGGAGTAGTGGAATGGAGACTTTTTGCTGCTTTCTTTGGAGTAGCTCTAAGTCTGGCCTGAAGAGTATTCTTCGGTATATTAGTAGGAAGAGAGGGCTAAGGCCTTGAAGTGAATTCTGAAGTGCGAGCGGTATCCTCAGAAGCCGGTGCCTCCGTAGTGGCTCCAGACCCAACAGAAGCAGAGACAGCTGAAGGCTCATTAGATGATGCAGTCATCTGTGACATACATGACCCCAAAAGGGTCTCAGTAGAGGCCTGCGAAGTAATCGAGTCGGGCATCAGGGACTGCGAAAGTGCCTCAATGAATTCCAAAGAACTGACAACCCTTTTAGCGGTGGTGTCGTTGGAAGGCTTGGCCTTATGTGGTCTGTCTCTATCCTTATCTTTACATTTTTTCGGAGGATCTGTGGTTTGCAGACTGACAGATGCCATACCGGTAATCCAAGATGGAAGATGAAAATAACTGGTTACAAACAGAGCTCTACAATGAATAGTTCTAGCATTAAAGAGGGCACAGAACCGACAGCAGGGAACTGGGCCTAAGCAAGTGACACAGTTAGAATGGAAGTCTTGGTGTGGTATTTGCTTTCCACAGGCGAGACAGTTGTTGACTTTTTCGGACATCGGTTAGTGCAAGAAAAAGGAAGGATCCCCAATGGGGTACTTAGCTTTAGATGTTTTCAGCTGAAGTTCGAAATCTGGAAACAGCCGACAGGTACTGTTGTGAATTGCTTCTGCTATGGGCTCCACGGCAAGAAAGACTGAGGTAATGGCATCGCCTGCTCTCCTTTACAGCTTGGATGACCTGACATTACCCAGCAAGCGACAGCAGCCGACACACAAAACCTTGACTCTGGTATTCGGAACGACTGAGGGCTACCACAGCATGGATAACCCAATGGTTAGGACTGCAGTAGTGAAACACGAAGAACATCTATAATATGTCAAAAGGTTGTTATAGTGGCACCGGCTGGTGTCAAACAAGTAAAAAAAAAAAAAAAAAAAAAAAAAAAAAAAGTAAATTCCTGCATTTGCTAAGTTAAAAGATAAGTTTACTTTGAGGTGTTTCAAACAGCATTCCCTTTAGAAGGAATGCCATAAATTCCTTCTGCAACCAAAGGATTATATATCTGTCTTCCTGGCCTTTCCTATCCAAGTCTCTCAAGGTACACCAAAGTGGTTATCTTGAAGCCCTTACAAAACCAGGAGGACTCCCAGCTGTGAGGAAGGCTTCTCTGGTTTATCAGGTAATTTCCTGGCCACAAGCATTTTTCTTAAACAAAGCTTTTCAAAAGAAAGTAAAATGAATGACAAAGTGAAAAAAATGTCTGGAACTGCAGTTATAAACAAAATGCAGAATTTTCCCTCAATGAATATAAGCTGGAAAACTGAAAATTAAACTAAAAAGGGTTTCCCAACAAGTTAAGAGGTACATCTGGAAATGTTGCCAGGGATGAACTGCTTGTGAACGCTTAGCAATATTAAGGACCTGACAGCAGAAACTGCCCTGTAGATCTCTCATAGATACTTTTATTCCCACAGTCTGTCCCTTTAATATGCAGCAATTAGTTTGCACATGCCTCAGTAAGAACAGCCATAGAACACAAATTTCCATTATGCAAAACCAGTTTAAAATTTACCATTGTTGTGTCTTCTCGGCTAAGGATCAGAAAGCCATGCCTTTTACCATCTTCCTCCTGATCAGATTTATTTTGTTCTTTGTCACCAGTATCTCCTTCAACACTGTCTTCCTGCATCAGTGCACAAAAGCAAGACTATCAAAATGGAGAAAAACACTGGAAAAATACAACTGTTATGAGCAAAATTGTGTAACCTAACTTTCTAGTTTTCAAGTAACAATTATATGGCTTTATCTATCAGTTGTTCTTCAACAGGACCCTCTGCAATGCCTCAAAAACCTAGACATATGCTTGGTTACATTCTTTCTTGTAACTTTTTTCCTTAAATTGTAAGCTTCCAATGCATGCCTGCTTCTACAACCATGCTTTTCTAACGGTTGTGTAAACCCCTAAAATCCCTGATTCTTGACCCTAAATTAAATGGGGGTGGGTGGGTTATATACCTACAAAAAAAAAAAAAGACTTACAAAGACAAAGCCTCACTTTATCATAAGGTATATAAAAGGGCCTTGTGCATTGGGTTGGTGGGATTTTCTCCTCAGCTGTATACATTCTGGCTTTTAATCACTCTCGACCATGTAAGCCTTCTTCCAAAGCATACATGTCACCAGTCCCCTACTTAGTATATCCAAACAGCAGGTCATAACCGAACTCTCTAAGGCCAAAAACACCACCTCTACAGGACCAGATAACATCCCAGGCTGCTTACTAAATGGTCTAAAACAAGAGTTAATGGAACCACTGGACAATTCTCTTCAACCACAGTCCAAGTACTGGCTTTGTCCCAGCAGAGTGGAAAACACCAACCGTACACTCCTTGCACAAAGAGGTCCCTCAACCACCCTGGGAACTACAGACCCATAAGCCTAAACAGCCTTATCTGTAAGGCCATGGAGAGAAACATCATGGAACTCATCAACAAGAAGATAGATGACCTTCAAACTCTTGACTCGATCTAGTTTGGATTTGATAAGGGCAGATCATGCCTGTTAAACTTGGTGGATGACTTTGAGAGTGTCACCAAAGCCCTAAATGAAGGCAAAACAGTACATACTGCCTACCTCGACTTGGCCAAGGTTTCTGATACAATCTCCCA
This sequence comes from Protopterus annectens, assembly GCF_019279795.1. Classification (NCBI taxonomy): domain Eukaryota; kingdom Metazoa; phylum Chordata; order Ceratodontiformes; family Protopteridae; genus Protopterus; species Protopterus annectens. The sequence goes on from NC_056733.1 coordinate 1,153,113,069, forward strand.
CTTAGGCATCATTGAGAAACTCAACCAACTGGGGAATAACCTATACTTCATTAGATGGGTAGCCAACTGGCTCACCGACAGAACGCATACAATCAAAGTTGGGGATTCCACCTCTACCAGCAAACCTGTTACCAGTGGTGTTCCACAAGGTTCTGTGCTGGGCCCCCTACTGTTTGGAATTTATTTCTTATAAATCCAGGTGAAAATAGATGGCCTGTGGCTTGCTAAGTTCACTGGTGACTCCAAACCGGGTGCATTCATTGAATCCCGCAACAATGTCAACATTCTACAAAATGGGCTTACACAGATAAAAGATTACTGCCAGAGCCACGGACTTAAAAACAATGCAAAAAAATTTATCATCATCCCCTTCAGCAAAGAAGTCCTTGCAAATTACAATATTAATAATACCCCCTAAGTTCAAACCCAGTGGTGAAACATTTGGGAACGCAGGTGGATAGTAACCTTAACTTTGATCACCATGTGTCCACAGTGGTAAGCAAGGCCTTCTATGTTACACATCTCATAAGTAAGGGCATAGCATCCCAAACTATGGAGGTTACAACTCCCCTGTACTCGTCCCTCATTAGATCAATAATAGAGTATAATCTCCCCTTCTGTATATTCCTCACCAGACACCTGCAGCAGCTGGAGAGACCTCAGAGGTTTCACACCAAGAAAATTTGAGTCCATCAACACATGACCTAAGTGGACAGATTGAAGGCCCTGTCACTGTACTCTGCATCATATAGACTGCTTAGAGGCAACTTGTGCCTGGTCTAAAGAGCAGTCTCAAGAGTCACTCACTCTAGGGACCTTAACCTAGCCTGCAACATTAACAGGACATGCTGGAGAGACAGCTATGTCTCCCAGAGGTTTTCACTCCTCTGGAACAAACTCCCAATTCATGTAAAACAGAGCTCCTCAATGACCCTATTTAAGAATAACTTGGACAACTGGATGGGAAACTGTAAATTTACAACAGGGGTTTCACCTATGTCCCTCTTGGACAGGGGCAGCTGGTTATGACCTTAGATTCGCAACCAGTGCAGATCTTAGAATCACATTGTAAATATAGAGTACATATCTTGGTATACAAGGGTATAACATGGCTAGGCTTGTAAAGGCCCTATGGCCAATAATAGCCTAGTAACCTCTTATGATGACAAGGCATGATGCAGTAATTTAAAGAAAAGTTGTGTAATGTCTTACCATAACCACAGATGTCCTTCTCTTCCATGTTGCAGTATTCTGCATATGGGATTTATCCCTTCAGTCTCGCTTACGTACGGCCAGTATTCAAAAGCTTTCAGTCCCTCTATGGTGCATCAGATGTCTGGCAAGGAGGAGGAACGTGGGCCATAAAAGTGATGTTGGCATGCCCCAGCCCTCAGAAGAGTAGCTCCATTCGAAGCCAGTCCTGTAAGGGCAATGCTATATCATTGCCATCCAGACAGGTAAGAAAAGTAGCAGATGAGAGGGTAAGAAGGTTGGGAAGGAATACTGCAACATGGAAGAGAAGGACATCTACAGTTATGGTAAGACTTTACACAACTTTTCTATGTCCTTCTATTCCCATGTTGCAGTATTCTGTATATGGGTGAGTGCCAAAGCTCACTGAAGTTGGGGTGGTGGTCTAGAAGCAGATTCCAGGAATCCATGCAGAATAGCCCTGGAAAAACCTGCCCTGGACCTGGAGATGAAGTCAAGCTTGTTGTGTTTGGTGAAGGTGTAGACTTGATGTCCAAGAAGCAGCTTCTCAAATAGAAGGGGTATCCAAACCCTTGAAGAAGGCTTCTGAATATTGGAATTGCTCTAGTGGAATGAGCTTCTACTGCCCATTGCAGGGTCTTGCCATGAAACTGGTAGAAAAAGGTAATGGCTTTTGAAATCCAAGTAGTCTTGCTTGGTAAATGCCTTACCCAGGGCTCTGGGATGAAAAGATACAAATAGCTGGTCTGTCTGATAAGACTTGGTGTTGTGCAGGTAAAAAGTGATTTGTCTATGCATGTCCAAGGAATGCAGCACTCTCTCACTGTCTTCCCTGTGGGTTAGGGAAGAAAACAGGTAGCTGAATGGCCTGATTTAGGGGCCTGTCGTTAACTACTTTGGGCATGAAGAACAGGTTTGTCCTAAGGGAAACCCTGTCTTTGTAGAAAACTAGAAAGGGTGGTATAGCCATTAGGACTTGTAGTTCAGTACTCTCCTGGCTGAGGTAAGAGCCACCAGCAGGCTGGTTTTCCAGGTGCAGTGCTTTAAGGAGGCCTTATCAGCTGGCTGAAATGGGAGGTAGCGTAAGCTTCTCTAGCACATAGTTGAGGTTCCATGGAGGTGGAATGGGTCTCCTTGGAGGCCTAAGGTGTAGAACTCCTTTAAGGAAAAGTTTGCAAGGTAGCCATGAAGCAAGGGGGGGGGGGGGTCTAGAGGTAAGCAGGCAGAAACAGCAGACAGATGGGCTTTAATGGATGAGTACACCAGCCCTGACTGCAGTAGCTCATACAAATGTGAAAACACTAGGGAAGGTTCTCTAAGAAGCGGATCCAGCTGTTTTTTGTTACACCAAATAGTGAATAGTTTCCGCTTGGAGAGATACGATTTCCTGGTATTAGTTTTCCTGGCCTCCTGCAGGACATCGAGCACATCCTCATTGTAAAGGTGTCTAAATGGAATCAGAATCCTATCAGTCTCAGAGTTAGGTGGAGCATCTGCCACTGTTGATGGATTAATGATCCCTTGTTTTGTGTGAGGAGGTCCACTCTGGGGGGTAACTTGTGGTGATTGCCCTTGGACAGCTGAAGTAAGGGGAACCAGTGCTGTCTGAGCCAGTAGGGAGTCACCAACAAGATTTTTGGATTGTCCTGCTGTATTTTCAGAATGAGAGGGAAGGGGTGAATGCATACAGATATTTTCCCTTCCAGGATATTGAGAAGGCATCTGTTTCCAGTGCCTGTGGTTCTGGTGTCCTGGTGCCAACCCAGGAAGTTGCCTGTTGAGGGAGGAGGCGAACAGGTGTATTTGAGGTATACCCCACTTGTGGACCAGATCCAAGAAGACCTCTCTGTGCAGCATCCATTCATGGTTGTTTGTGCTGGTTCTGCTCAACAAATTTGCCGGTTTGTTGTGGAGGGATGGGATGTAGGTCACTCATAGGGAGATTCCTTGTGAGGGAGCCAACTCCCAAACCACGAGAGCTAGCTTGCACAGCAGGTAAGACTTGGTCCCCCCTTGCTTGTTGATATACCACAGTAGGATTGTGCTGTCTGTGTATATCAGAAGAGTCCCCTGTAGGAAAAATGGTTGGAATGCCTGTACGGCTAGCAGGATTGCCCTCATTTCTCTGGCATTGATGTTTTCTGATTTTAGGCGATCCAGCCACAAGCCTTGCACCTGTCTTAGCCCTAGCGTAGCTTCCCAGCCTAGGTCCGAGGCATCTGTGTGCATGACCTGGGTGGGTTGTGGTAGTTGTAGTGGGAGTCATGAGTTTCTTTGTACCTGGTCCCACCACCAAAATACCTCTTTTTTAAGCAGGGAAGAAGTGGTACAATGTGCTCCAAGGGCTGGTTGTGCTGTTTCCAGACTGAGTGAAGGTACCACTGCAGCTTCCTCATGTGGAGCCTTGCTAAAGGTAGCATGGGTATTGTGGCTGACATGTAACCCAATAGTTTCAGGTACTGCCTTGCAGTTAACTGGGTCAACTGGAGCACCTGGAGGAGGTGGTCTGACAGGAAGCTCACCTTTGGGGGTGACAGGAAAGTAGCCATGAGGTCTGTTCTTATTCTGCACCCCAGGAAGACAATGTCCTGAGTTGCCTGGAGGTTGGAGTTTAGCAGATTTATCTGGAATCCCAGGGACTGTAATAAGGAGATCAACAGGTGGAGGTGATCTTGTAGTATTTGTTGGTTGTGGGCCTGGATGAGCATGTTGTCCAGGTAGAGGAATATCTGTAATATTTGTCCTGGCGTAGGCTACCACTGGAGCCAAACATTTGGTAAAGACTCTGGGAGCAGTGGAAAGACCAAAAGGCAAGGCAGTAAACTGCCAATGAGAGAAGCCCACCAGGAATCGTTAAGTATTTCCTGTGGGAGGGTTTGATAGGGATGTGGTGGTAGGCATTCTTTATGTCTAGAGTAGCCATGAATCCCTGTGGAGTAATCAGGTGAAAAAGGGTAGGCAGGGTGAGCATTTTAAAAGTGGGTACCTTTAGGAAGAGAATGAGGTAGGAAAAGCCCAGTATGGGTCTCCATGGTCTGTCTTTTTTGGGGACCAAGAAGAGCCTTGAATAAAAACCTTTTCCTTTTGCAGGGGGGGAGGGGGACTGACTGTATAGTGCCCTGGTCTAGTAATGTCTGCAGTACTGGTTGTAAGAGGGGCAGTTGTTGTGAAGGAGGACAGGGAATGCCCTTCCATATGAGAGGAGAGAGCTAAGTCATGTAGTAGCCCTCTATGAGGACAGACGGGACCCATTTGTCTTTGGTGATGTGGGTCCATAGAGGGAGACAATGACAGAGGTTGGCAGACAGGGGCACGATGGGGGGGGGGTTGAGGCAGAGGTGGCAGGTAGTCAGATACTACTTGCCCCTGCCCTGAAAGGAAGACCTCTGGCTAGCTGCAGAAGCTGCTCTACATGTATAGGAGGTTGTTTCCTGGTGTGTTTCCGAGGTCTGGCATTGGGGGTAGGCCCGGGACTGTTTCCTGATAAACTGTGTTTTGGAAAGATAGTTCCAGTGGAATTAATAATTCCAGTGGAACAGATTGTAAAATAGCCATATGGGTCTGATAGTGGCTCTAAAAGCCAATGTAGTAAAGGTATAAATATTTTTTCCCCATTCTTTCCATGGTCTTGCTGTCCTTGTCAGCAGGGAGAATAGTAGCTGTGGGTAATAATTTGGTGGCTTTGTCAGTGGCCACATAGAGAGTGGCTGGGTCAACTGGGGGGCACTTTATCAGGTGCTTAGCAGTGTCAGGTACTTTGTACAGCCTATCTGCTCTGCGTGGAGCAGGAGGCTGAGTGTCACGATTAGTGGATGATGAAGAAAAGGCATCTAGGAAGGCTAGGAGGAACAACAGATGGGCTAGGTGTTTCCATTTCAATGAGGTCATAATACCTCTTCTGTACCTCAGACATTTCTGAGGAATCCCATTTAAAATGTTCCTTCATCCTGCTAATATTCTCACTAAATGTTAAATCTTCCACTGGGGAATCAGGGTCCAGGGACTCTTCCTCAAGAATCCATATCCCAAAGGAGATGAAAGTTATGAACTGTAGGAGAGATATTCTTCAGAGGAGTCAGAAAGGACCTCCTCATCCCTAGGAGGTTGGTCTGTATGCATGGGCCTAGGGCTCATGAGAGGAGGAGAGGTGGAGGTGGATGAAGATGTAGGCCTCAATGCCATAAAGGTGCTAAAGAGGCTCTGACTGAAGGCCTGCCAGTTAGGCATGCTTTCAGAAGAGGGAGTAATAGGATTTCTCTTCTCCCTTCCTTTTAAAGGAGTGGTGGCTGGTTACTTAGAAACCGAGGGCAGTAAATGAGCAAAGGTCTCGGACAACTCCCAATGGTTCGCTGGTTCCCCCCAGCATCGGCTAGCGGCACCAGTATAGCCTCGGCGGACGTGCTCTCATCTGTGTATGGTGCGGTGTCCTTAGAGGTACCAGTGACCTCCACAGAAGTGGATCCGGAACCCGGTCTTAAAACCAGGCCTATGTCGGCCACAGGCTGGGAATTAGGCGGATGAGGCTCAGCAAAAGTCGAAGGCCATAAAGTTCTGGCATACTTCTTAGGCGGTTCTGAGGAGGCATCAGCAGAACCTTCCATTTTAAGCATAAGAAGCTTCAGGCATTGGTTCTCAAGATACAAATTTAATACGTGCAACCAGCTATGCAGAATTTTCGTCACTAATGCCTGGCAACTCAGGCAGGCCTTATAGTCATGAGCTCTACCTATAAAGAACAAACACTTGCTGTGGGCATCCTATGAAGGATCTGGCATCCACACTGACACTTTCCCTTTCTGGATGACATTAACAAGCAATGTTACAATAAAGAAGGATTGAAAAAAGGTTCCCCAATGGGGTATTTATCTCAAAAATGATCGCGACCGCAGTAGCAAGGACACCTGGCATGCGAATGGCGGCTGAAAAGTTCTGAGAGCTGGTGAGTGTCAACGTCACTTTTATGGCCCACATTCCTCCGCCTTGCCTGATGTCTGACATACCATAGAGCATCTGAAAGCTTTTGAATACTGGTCATACGTATGCAAGACTGAAGGGATAAAACCCATATGCAGAATACTGCAACATGGGAACAGAAGGACATCTGAATATATGTAAGCCATGCATTCCTCAATTTGACCTCAACTTCTTCTTGTACATATTCTGCACTTATTGCTTTCACTGTTTTTTGATCATCAGCCCCTTAGTTCCCAATCACCGGGGCAAGGTTTCATCAGTCATGAGGTGCCATCATTCAGACAGCCACAAGGAATGATGACAGGTTTTCTTCTTTAATCTTCCCATTCATGACACAAACAGAGAATGCATGTGAGTGGGTGGCTGGGGGGTTGACATGCAATGGGATGGCAGCGGATGATTTCCTTTCACTTCTGTAAGGGTCATTCCCTTCATGGATTCCTGCTTCCTCCACTGAGGCATGAGCAGTCAATCCTCCTGGTCCCTACCAGAAAGTTAGCATAGCCCAGTGTGCCCCCTATAGATGCAAAAAAAACACCAACCACGTAACAAATATCTGGAGACTGACGCTGAAGAATCTCTGCTCGTACATAGGATAAAAAGTGTTTAATGTAGAAACTCCACAGGATACAAGTAAAAACGTTAAGCGCTTTCAACTGTAATGTACAGTATTCATCAGAACAACTTCCTACACAGAATTTACTAATTATATACTCTACCATTTTAACTTAATTGAATAATTATTCTTGTTACCGCCAAAAACTTTAAAAACACACTAGCCAATGTAAAAAATGTAGGCAACCACTGTTTACCCACTACTATATATAAATATACACGTTGGTTAACTACTAATACATTAAATTGTACCATAAACTTTGCTTTATATAAACATATAAGCGCTATGCATATAGTAAATATAAAAATATATAATTTTATGATATTATATAAAATTGTATAAAATTGAATCCCATATATTTGTTCTACTGGTATAAATCATATCAAGACCAGACGTATTGGTGCATGTATGTTTAACATATATATTTAAATTAACACAAAAATGTTTAACTATTGCATTAAATAAGTTAAAAGTGAAACTGTAAGTGCTTGTATGCAATCATATGGGAAATGATATCTACTAAAACAATATTCCCCAATGTCGCACTGTACATTTCTGTATCTTATACAAAATTAAGACAAAGTAGTACCATCATATCTGAAACAGTTGGAACGGAAAAAGAAAAACTAGATACCATTCTGCACTATTGTTCAAAGTACCCACTACTGGTGGTATGACACTCATGTGGCTTGATGACTAAGCCATTTATAATAAGGCTAAGAATGGTTTGATGCTAATGAAGTCATTGAGTCCTGGTTTTCTGGTGGAATCTGTCAGAATCTGCCATCTACTCTCACTTGCTGCTAACTCCATTTTCCAGTTCCCTCCAAGTGGTGTGATGGAAATCTGATCAATGATGGCGAATGAAAAACTGTGCTCACTCCCTTGATCCAAAATGTGTCTGTATAAAGCATTTTTGGTATCACATTTTTGTATCCGATATAGATGTTCATACACACGTTTTTTTAATTGTCTTTCCGTTTTGCCAATATAATGGGCATTACACCGTGTGCAGTTAGCTATATACACTACCCCTTTTGAACAACAATTGCCAGTCTTACATCTAATAAACGTACGATTGATGTCATCTAACCTGATGGTCTTGGCTGTGTTGATATGCTTACATTGCTTACAACTCCCACATTTGGTAGTTCCTTTGTGTACATCTACTTTACCCTTTCCATAGCTTGCCCTCTCCAACAATCGTTTGATATTGGGCGCCGTTTTATAAACACATTTAGGAAATTTGTCCCATCTTTGATCTTTATCCATTGAAACTATTATTGCCCAATGTTTCTCAAGGATTTCTTTAACCAAATGTGTATAGGGTGTGTACATGAGTACACACACTCTTCCATAGGATTCATTTTGTCCTTCTATCCTTTCATCCATTTAATAACATCCTAATAATGGTGGATATTTGTGCCCCCATTCACCTTCCACATATCTTATTACTTCATTAACCATTTTCATTGGATAAGCATGGTCCAAAAATAAATTTCTAATGAAGTTGAGTTCTACCTCCATAATGTCCTTTGCAGAAGACATCCTAGCGGCACGAATACATTGTCCTTTTACTATGTTTTTGAAGACGTGTGGAGGATGGTTGCTGCTAAAATGTATGTAATCATTCGAAAAAGTGGGCTTTCTATATAGCTTTGAAATGAAACCTTCATCATTGTGGCTGATTAATATATCCAAATATGCAGTTTCAGTGTGGCTAAAACTGTGTGTGAATTTTAGGAAACCAGTAGTGTTGTTTATGTACTCCATAAATTCCTCTACTTTTTCCACTGGACCATTCCACAAAATAAAAATATCGTCCAGGTATCTTGCGTAATGGGTGATGTTAGAAGAAAATGTACTATTGAATACATATTCTGACTCCCATTCTAGCATGACCAAATTTGCGAAAATGGGAGCACAGGCTGCTCCCATTGCAACACCCTTGGTTTGTTTGAAATATTCTCCCTGGAATGATATGTAGTTGTGGTCCAACACAAGCCCCATCATATCACATATTAAATTGATCTTATCCCATGTAAAACCTGAATGTTTCCTTAAGCTGTTTGCAAAAAATTCCAGGCCCTCATCTTTGGGAATACTGGAGAATAAATCCTGGACGTCTATGGTGAGATAAATTATATTTGGATGCCATTTATCATTAGTTAAATCACCCAAAAATTTCCAGGAATCTTTCATGATGTGGGGGATAGATTTGTAAATGTTTTTCAGCCATCCATCTATAAGTTTACCAATATAGAAGGTTTTAGAACGGGAGCCAGAAACTATTGGTCGAAATGGAGGATTCTCCAAGGATTTGTGTATCTTTGGTATTCCCACCATCTTGGCCAAAACAGGGTGATCCACCTTTAGGAATGAATAGGTGTCATTACATATCCTGTTATCAATCAAATATTCTTCTATAACCAAATCTATTCTCTTGTACCCAATATTTATCTGGTTAATAGAAATATTCTCATAGTTTCCAGAATCATAAAAAAGGTTGTGTAAGACCTCATTATACTCATTGGTGTAAAAAATCACTGCCCCACCACCCTTGTCGGGCTTCATAATTCTAATATCCTTATTACACATGAGTTTGGATAATGCTTCTCTCTCTAGTACTGGAAGATTGTCACTGAAGGAATTTTTGACTTTCCTTACGTTCTTGAATGTCCAGTATATATCATTGCAAACTAGTTTCTCAAAATTCAATACGTGTGGGTTATTGTCAGGAATAAAAGTACTTTTCTTCATAAGGTCAGTTCCTGCTATACCTATCGGTCCCTTCTCATTGCACCTGTTGTTATCAAAATGTGCAGCCAAATTCAGTCTTCTGCAAAACATCTTGACCTCCTTGATATTATCCACTAAATGCAACCCGGTTGTTGGAATATATTTCATACCCTTACTCAAAAGTGAAACCATCTCAGAATTGACATCCACCTCTGTATAATTGTAAACTTTGAATCCTTCATATACAATTATCTTGGGTCATTTGTTGACTATATTATTTTCCTGAGAACCTCTTTCGGTATTACTATAAATACAGTTGTCTGTCTTATATATGTTATGTGTGTTATGCACTTTTACTTTTTTGGCTTTTATAGGGTGAAACAAATTAAATTTATTACTTGTTACACTTTCAACCCTATCAGATAATGTGGAAAACTGTTCACTACCAATTTTATTAATGTCATTTACCACTGCCTGTTGGTATTTCGTGCTGGAAAAAATCTTCCCCCCTGAAAATTTTCCTCCCTGGTGTTAGTTTTGGTAGGTTTTCTCCTGGGGTGGTAGTTGCTAATATCATTCATGGGGTCCCTGTGTGCAGGCCAGACATAGGCCCTGTTATTCTTGTATAATTCCAAGTCACGTGCAATCTTTCTATTCGTCCTTTCCACTATACTCTGAATTTTATTATCAGCTACTACATACTGTTTCATATATAGCTCCTTCCACATTTCATATTCTTTATGGCTTGTAATAACAGTATTTAAACTTTCCAGTTCATTGGCCAACTTAATAAGTTTTTCATCCAAATGTTTTATTACTGTTTTAATAAATGCATAACCAAAACTATCAAACAAATCATTAAAATCCTTAATGGTATCAACTAATGATAAATGGCATCCAAATATAATTTATCTCACCATAGACGTCCAGGATTTATTCTCCAGTATTCCCAAAGATGAGGGCCTGGAATTTTTTGCAAACAGCTTAAAGAAACATTCAGGTTTTACATGGGATAAGATCAATTTAATGTGTGATATGATGGGGCTTGTGTTGGACCACAACTACATATCATTCCAGGGAGAATATTTCAAACAAACCAAGGGTGTGGCAATGGGAGCAGCCTGTGCTCCCATTTTCGCAAATTTGGTCATTCTAGAATGGGAGTCAGAATATGTATTCAATAGTACATTTTCTTCTAACATCACCTATTACGCAAGATACCTAGACGATATTTTTATTTTGTGGAATGGTCCAGTGGAAAAAGTAGAGGAATTTATGGAGTACATAAACAACACTACTGGTTTCCTAAAATTCACACACAGTTTTAGCCACACTGAAACTGCATATTTGGATATATTAATCAGCCACAATGATGAAGGTTTCATTTCAAAGCTATATAGAAAGCCCACTTTTTCGAATGATTACATACATTTTAGCAGCAACCATCCTCCACACGTCTTCAAAAACATAGTAAAAGGACAATGTATTCGTGCCGCTAGGATGTCTTCTGCAAAGGACATCATGGAGGTAGAACTCAACTTCATTAGAAATTTATTTTTGGACCGTGCTTATCCAATGAAAATGGTTAATGAAGTAATAAGATATGTGGAAGGTGAATGGGGGCACAAATATCCACCATTATTAGGATGTTATAAAATGGATGAAAGGATAGAAGGACAAAATGAATCCTATGGAAGAGTGTGTGTACTCATGTACACACCCTATACACATTTGGTTAAAGAAATCCTTGAGAAACATTGGGCAATAATAGTTTCAATGGATAAAGATCAAAGATGGGACAAATTTCCTAAATGTGTTTATAAAACGGCGCCCAATATCAAACGATTGTTGGAGAGGGCAAGCTATGGAAAGGGTAAAGTAGATGTACACAAAGGAACTACCAAATGTGGGAGTTGTAAGCAATGTAAGCATATCAACACAGCCAAGACCATCAGGTTAGATGACATCAATCGTACATTTATTAGATGTAAGACTGGCAATTGTTGTTCAAAAGGGGTAGTGTATATAGCTAACTGCACACGGTGTAATGCCCATTATATTGGCAAAACGGAAAGACAATGAACATCTATATCGGATACAAAAATGTGATACCAAAAATGCTTTATGCAGACACATTTTGGATCAAGGGAGTGAGCACAGTTTTTCATTCGCCATCATTGATCAGATTTCCATCACACCACTTGGAGGGAACTGGAAAATGGAGTTAGCAGCAAGTGAGAGTAGATGGCAGATTCTGACAGATTCCACCAGAAAACCAGGACTCAATGACTTCATTAGCATCAAACCATTCTTAGCCTTATTATAAATGGCTTAGTCATCAAGCCACATGAGTGTCATACCACCAGTAGTGGGTACTTTGAACAATAGTGCAGTATGGTATCTAGTTTTTCTTTTTCCGTTCCAACTGTTTCAGATATGATGGTACTACTTTGTCTTAATTTTGTATAAGATACAGAAATGTACAGTGCGACATTGGGGAATATTGTTTTAGTAGATATCATTTCCCATATGATTGCATACAAGCACTTACAGTTTCACAGTTAACTTATTTAATGCAATAGTTAAACATTTTTGTGTTAATTTAAATATATATGTTAAACATACATGCACCAATACGTCTGGTCTTGATATGATTTATACCAGTAGAACAAATATATGGGATTCAATTTTATACAATTTTATATAATATCATAAAATTATATATTTTTATATTTACTATATGCATAGCGCTTATATGTTTATATAAAGCAAAGTTTATGGTACAATTTAATGTATTAGTAGTTAACCAACGTGTATATTTATATACAGTAGTGGGTAAACAGTGGTTGCCTACATTTTTTACATTGGCTAGTGTGTTTTTAAAGTTTTTGGCGGTAACAAGAATAATTATTCAATTAAGTTAAAATGGTAGAGTATATAATTAGTAAATTCTGTGTAGGAAGTTGTTCTGATGAAGACTGTACATTACAGTTGAAAGCGCTTAACTTTTTTACTTGTATCCTGTGGAGTTTCTACATTAAACACTTTTTATCCTATGTACGAGCAGTGATTCTTCAGCGTCAGTCTCCAGATATTTGTTACAGTGTGCCCCCTATGTATGAGCACCCCCCCCCCTTAGGGAAGCAAGTGAGCAATGCCTCCTCACTCCTTAGCTCCTTCAGTGCTGGGGATGGCAGTTGAACTTTAGTCATCTGGGATCACTTGGGAATACTCCCCCTGTGCTAGACAGCCAGTATGCATGCATCGATTATATCTGATATCCAGGGCCTTTTGTCATGGGCAATTGTTGGAAAGAATGACACACACACAAGCACCCACGCATGCATCCGCACCCACGCACGCATCCGTACACACGCACGCATCCGCACACACGCACTCACACACACACACGCACCCACACACACACACGCACCCACACACACACACACGCACCCACACACACGCACCCACACACACGCACCCACACACACACACACACACACACACACGCACACACACACACACACACACGCACCCACACACACACACGCACCCACACACACACGCGCACCCACACACACACGCGCACCCACACACACACGCGCACCCACACACACACACGCGCACCCACACACACACACACCACACACACACACATACACCACACACACACATGCACCACACACACACATGCACCACACACACACATGCACCCACACACACACGTGCACCCACACACACACACACCCACACACCAACACACACAGAGTCAAATCTAAACACCTGAGGCAGAAGTTACACAACAGAAACAAAGATGAGAGTGCAGAAGGCGGAATTTTCTGATAAGGCCGAGATCTTACAATCACAGACCCGTCAAAGACATTGCTGAAGCAACTACTGTTAGCAGCTAAGCTTCTAATCATGGCAGTTACATTTTTCAGTTATTTAATAATCCCTTCATGAATAGTTTGTTTAACCACTGCAAGTGAATCCCTTGTCACAGAAAAGAAGACAAATACCTCCTGAAACATGTTAAAATCTTGATATACCACTCAGGCAAAAACCTGAGCTTCCAGTAAATTTCAAGGATGTGAAGGGCATTTTCTCCCCTACTTTCTAGCTCCAGAAAGAACAAAGAGGTCAATGGACTGGTTTAAAGATACTTGTGATACCACTTTAAGCTTGGCTGAAGTGTAATAATACTTACTCCCCCACACCATTTCCTAGTCACTGGGGGGCACCAGACTGATTGTAGCCATTAAGGCTCTTCTTGTCTGGAAGGACTGGGCCCACCCTGTGAAAGGTCTTGTGCAGGTAGCCTGCATTGTAGTGGCTCTGTGAGAGGGAAGATGAGTTAAGATGAGCCAAAATCATCAGTAAGTTGGGTAAAAAATAAAGTTCAGCTGGGCACATGCACAGTTATTGGTGACCTTTACCAGGAAGGATATGAGCCTTGGAAAGTTCTCAAATTCACAGATTTAACAGGTAAACTATGAACACTCGCTAAGCAGACAACAAATCCCCTAAAAAGTACTTATTACAACTCTGGAGGTCAGCTGGATGTTACAAATAGATTTCCAAAAACTCACTGTAGTAAAAAAAATAAACAAATAACAGAATATGATCAGGGAACCTTTCCCTTGTATATCAAGTTTTCAACCAACAATGATGGCTCAAAAGAGGGTTCCATGCATGTGGACATGTGAAAGCTGTGGAAGTTAGGTCAGTTGTCAGCCCATGGCTTAATTCCTATGTTATGATTTATACAGCTACAAGTATCCTTATAATGCACATATAAGGCTGTATCACATCAGACGTCATGTTGGATGCCTGGGGATTTATGTTTAGGCTGGAGGATTTCCTACTTTTAGTTTATCACATCAACTTCCATGCTAGGTGCCTAGGAACTGATGTTCAGAATGACAGCTTTCCTAGTTTAAATTTGGAAAATTCCTCGAGTCAGGCACCAGTTTAAAATAACACTTAAAATATAGCAACTACTTCCTTACCTTCTCCTGTAACCTGTTAATGAAATAATGAGGCATCAAATACAACAAGGAGAGCAAAGCAGATGTTACCAGCTGTGTGGGAGACAAAATTATATGAGCAGGAATGGGAGGAAGAGATCTTGAAATAAAAGGCCTCTGCCCCTAAGCCACTAACACTTCCCCCAGAGGAATAAGCCACATCTGCTCCATAACTTATAATTTATTGATTTTATGGCCGGAACACCGCCAATGTGTCTTCACATTTTTTTAAAGATGTTTTCGTTTCATTAAATGTTTTTTACTAGATGACTTTTAACTTACAGGAGGAGGTACTGAAGTGGCAACAAACTTTTTATCCTCTAAAAGGTCATGTCTGTGTTGTGCTCTTCTAACTTAAGGTTTTCTTGTGAAATTTGCAGTAATGCTGAATGTTAGCAAAACTACGATTCTCTCTCTAAGGAAAGGACAAGGTAGAGGCAAGTCTTTTGGAAGACTCTGGTATCCACAACAACATCCTCTGGTAACACTCTGTTGGGACGTTATTATACTGTATACATTTTTAATAAGAAGAGAGAAATGAAGGAAAATTTGCATTTAGCACCACCATGATCTAACAAACTAAAAAAGTACAACAAACTGGCATCAAAAAAGCACTAAGAGGGGTATATACATAGGATCCCTTGAACGTTCATAGGTAGGTACTAGGCTATCTGCCCAAAGGCATTTATAAGCCTAGCCAGAATCTATTGGCTTTCGCCGCCCCCTTAGATTAGTTCCCTGTGCCTCTGTTCAGCAGAGCCATTGAAGTGATCCCCGGGGTAAACTTTCTGTTTCCCATCCACTCGTCAAGGTTTCTCTTGAAGAGTGTCAGCGAGGAGCTCTGCCTAATGTAGATTGGAATCTTGTTCCAGAGCATGGTTAGTCTCTGGAACAGGAATCTATCCCTCCAGCATGTCCCATTCATTGCTGTGGTGAGGTTTAGATCCCTAGAGCGTGTGGCTCGAGGGGATATGGTTTTCTTTAGGTGGATCATGTTCGTCAATTCTGGGTTGGACATGGCCTTGCATGTCAGGCAGAGATCACCTCTGAGTAGGCAGTATGCAACCGAGTACAGCTGGAGTTTCTTCAATTGAGCTGCATAGGGCATCTGTCTGAGGCCAGTGATCCTCTTGGTGAGGTACTTCTGTGGTCTTTCCAGATGTTGCAGGTATCTTGTAAAATACATCCCAAATGGGGCATTGTACTCTATATGATGGGTCTGATGAGTGATGCATAGAGGGGCACAATGACCTCTTTTGATGCAAACTCTTTTGTGATTAGGTGGGCCACACAGAAGGATTTTCTAACCACTTTGGCAATGTGATTATCAAAGGAGAGATTACTATCTACTTGGGTCCCCAGATCTCTTACTACGTCTTACGTATTTAGGGGGCTACCAACTATGTGGTAGTTTGTGGGTACTTTGTTTTTTCCAAAGGGTTTGACTATGCACTTTTTGGCATTTAGCTTGAGGCCATGGTTTTGACACCAAGTATCTGTCTCAATGAGACCCTTTTGGAGGACGTCTGTGTCAGCCGGAGAGTCAATTATAGCCCCTAGTTTGCAGTCGTCTGGAACTTGGTCAGCCATAGTCCTCCTGTGCTTGCCTTTACTTCTGAGAAGTATATGTCGAACAGGAGGGGTCCTAGGACTGAGCCCTGGGGAACGCCACTTTTAACCGGTTTAGAGTCAGACCTAGCTCCCGCAATTCTTACTATGTGGGTTCTGTCCATGAGCAAGTTGGCAACCCATCTCATTATGTAGGGGTTTATGTTCAGGCTGGTGAGCTTGTCTATAATACCAGAATGGGGAATGGTGTCAAAGGCCTTTGCGAGGTCTAGGAAGGCTGTGTGGACCACCTTTCCCTCGTCTATAGCCTTGGTGACTGTCTCAAAGAAGTCAACTAGGTTTAGGAGGCATGATCTGCCCTTAACAAAGCCAAACTGGGTAAGGCCCACTGTTTGGAGGTTCCCAATGTCTCTGTTAATGAGATCCATGATGATGCGCTCCATAGCCTTGCAGACCAAGCTAGTCAGGCTTATAAGACGATAGTTCCTGGGGTCTGTTGTGGCTCCACTTTTGTGGAGTGGAATAACTGTTGCTGTGAGCCACTCTATGGGCATGTAGCCTGTGGAGAGGCTGAGTTTAAACAAGTGTGTTTAGCTGAGGGGTTAGTTCATCTTTGAGCTTGTGTAAGACGCAGCCTGGGACACCGTCTGGTGCCATTGATGCTGTGTTTTTGGCTTTGGAGAGGGCTGTTTTAACCTGAGTGTCTGTAATTTCAGAGGCACTACATTCTTCTGGTATGGTTATGGGCCCTTTTGGGGGTGAGGGGGGGTGATGTTTGCACTGAACCTGTCTGCCAGGATGTTGGCGATATCAGTCGGTTCAGTGTATTTTGTGCCATTCTGCACTAACTCCGAGCAGATCTGAGAATTGCCACTTAGATTCTTGACATAGCTAACGAATGTCTTGTGGTTATTCTTTAGAGTCCTTGGCAATTTTTCTTTTGAAGCTAGCGTTGGATAATTTTATGAGGGATCATAGTTTCTTGCTGATACTGATCAGGGATGTCCTCCCTTCTTGGGATTTTCTGTACTAGTTTCCTCCTCCTATTGTATAACTTGTTTATGGCAGGGGTCCACCAGACTGGTTTCCTTTTCTTGGAAGAGTGAGTCTTGGTTTTGCTTGGGATAGCACGATCCATGCATACTTGTAGGTGCCTGTAGAGTGCATTAGTAAAGGATTTTGCAGCTTGGGCAGCGTTATCCTTTAGCATGGGGGCTTTGAAACTTTCCACCTCAGTCTTAAGAAATGTGAAGTTTGCTTTTGAAAAGTTTTTCATGGTGGTTTCCTTGACCGGGGGCGGGGGCAGAATGTGGATATCTAGAAGAGTGATTTAGTTTATGGTCAGATTTAACCAGAGAGAGGTTGACCTCCGGTGTGGAACACCGGTCGTCCATGTTGGTGATGACTAGGTCCAATATGTTGTTATCCTCTGGTGGGGGTGTTGACCAGATGATCCAGGGCATTTGAGTTCATAAATTCTAGGAAATGTTGGGCAAGGGAGTTAGTACTTGAGTAGTTCTTCCAGTTAATGTTTGGGTAATTGAAATCACCCAATATCAGGGTGTTTGGTAGGACCTTTATGTTTCCCAGTCTTTCCAGAAATGTGGAATGGGGGTCCTGGGACATGGCGGATGATCTGTAGCAAGCTACAATTTGAATTGCAGTTTTGCCCATTAGTTGCAATTGGAAGATCTCTGAAGCATCCTGCTGTGCCACTAACCTGGAGGTGTGGGTATCCTTGATGAATATGGATACGCCACCACCTTTTGTATTTCGGTCTGGGTTTTGTGGCCGAAATGTATGGCATGAGTTATAGCCTGGTAGTGCTGGGGTGTTCTCTGGAGCCTTAAACCAGGTTTCTGTTACTGCACATATATCAACTTTCTCCATACTGAGGAGTGCCTCGAGTGCATGCATTTTGAGGTTTAGACTTCTGGCATTGAGTAGCATTACCCTCAGTTTTTTGTTACTTGTGCTATTTACGGCAGTGGGTTTGTTTTTTGAGCCTTGCCTAAAAAAGGCACTATGGGGGTGGAAAGAGCTTTGGCCAGTATTCGAAAGCCTAAGGGTGACAGGTGCAAGCCGTCTCTAGCGAAGCAGCGTGGCTTGTCGAGCATGTCATCCCAGGCTGACAGACACTGAATCCCCTTTGAATGACACTAGAAGCTTAACCAATTGTTGAAATTGATAATTTTTTCTTTATACCGTGGTATCATTCTTGGTGAGGGCAGGATGCTACTTAGGGTCAGTGTCATACCAGCCTGGGCTACGTGATCAGAGAGCTCTTCCATGTCTCTTTTCATGTAGTCCAGGGAGGTACGGCTCAGGTCATTCACATCAACAAGGACAATGACAGCATCGTATTTGTACTTGTTCTGAAGTGACCTGAGTGTTTGTGTTATGTGGCGTATCCTGGCACCTGAAAGGCAGCTAACAGTGACCTTCTCCTTGTTCAGCCTAGTGAGTGGAACGTCAGTGTGCCTGACTATAGAGTTACCTATTACTAGTGTGTTGGGTATGTTATTTTGCCTTAAGGGCTGTGACTGCGTGGCACACTGGTTTTGTGAAGTATGTGTTTCATGGCTTGTGTTGGGAGGTGGAGGTTGCTTGGATGTCTGCTTTGGAGGACTCTGTTGCTTTTGCAGATTTTTATTTAGACCCTCCGAGTATGTTTTTGTGTATTTATGTGTGTTTTTTGCCGGTGCTGGTTTCATAGGTCTATGTGAGACTGGTAGTGTGATGCAAGTAATTCCCTTGTCCTCTTGACTGTCTGGTCCAGTCTTGGGTAGAGAGAGCTTAGCCTCCAGTTTGGCTGTATAACTGCATCTCTCGCATGCATTAGCGTTTGGTGGTAGGAGGAGAGGGTTGTCTGTGTACATGAGGCAGTTGTAACATTGCCTCAAAATGCCCAGATTCACCAGTTGGACCGGAGAGTACACCTGAAACTGCCTTTGGACATGCCTGGATAGATACAGTGAACTGTTTTACTGATTGGCTGGTAAGGTCGAATAGAGAGCCTTGTCCTTCTCTACAGTATAGGGGGGGTCTAGTGCTAAGGTTTATTAGTGCTTGCTATGAGTTTTGAAAATGCACCCATAGGCACACACAGAGACTTATAATTGCGTTAAACAGCAGGATTGACATGCCTACTATTACTATTACTCATACAGCTTTGTAATTCTTGAAAAGCAATCACTCTTATTGTGTGTACCATCTTCAATGGCCTAGTCTTAAACTGTCACCCTAAGTAGGACAATTTTTCTGTCCCTTATTTGATAATGCAACACTTTTCTTTGTTGTGTTTGTCTGAACCTGCCCTACACCCAAAACAGGTAGAAGGAAGACTTGTAGGACTTTCATTACTGCTATGAATTTAATAGAACTTCTGCCGAGCAAGAAAGCCTGGGCCTTGTACTGCTTGATTTACAGTTGCAATTGGTAAACGAGAAAGCCAACAAACTAGTAAAAATAAAAACTCTGCCAGGGCAAGCTATCGAAGTAAGACCAAATTATTTAATGGTACACAAGTAATTTTTGTTTTAAGTGCTTTTCGTTTGCCAAACAGGCAAACTTCATCAGAAACAAAAAAGTGAATTCAAATCTGTTTTATAACAACAGGTGGTCTTAGTAACCAATCAAGTTACAGCCTTCAACCTCTTAAAGCCAAACACAATACAAAAAAACAACTCACTTATACAAAGCGTCACAGTCAGATATGCTTTTATCTGCCAGATGAAATGATGCGACAACAATCAAGAGTCAAAGGAATTTATTTGGAAAGGAAAAGGGCAAGTATAAAGTAGGATAAACTGATTCTTCCAACTGAACAGAGAATTTAGAGCCACCCGACTTGAAGGGATCATTTAAAGCCAAACAACTAAGACCTGTATATACAGAGCACAAAATTGGGAAAAGATGCTGATGATGCAAGTTGGAAGTATGAGGGATGCAA
Organism: Protopterus annectens; assembly: GCF_019279795.1. NCBI lineage: Eukaryota > Metazoa > Chordata > Ceratodontiformes > Protopteridae > Protopterus > Protopterus annectens. Next base: position 1,153,133,158 of record NC_056733.1, read on the forward strand.
ACAGATTAGGATTTTTCCTGCAAGCCCTTAGGGAACAAAAATAATTATGCAGAGTGCTATATTTATAAAGTGGTAGACAACATTATAAAAACTAAACCTGTGAGGGAACAGAAAAAAAAGAGGTTTTCCCAATAGCCATACATGCAACTAAGAGTACAGAAAATATGCCAGAGATGTTATGAAGAAACTAACAAAGGAATTGTGTTACATGGAGCAATTAAGTTCAAAAGGAAAAGTGATAAAGTGGGAACAAGCCGCTTGACCTGCAACACAAAGACTATTTCCCCATATCAAGGACTACTGGTGGAATACAGAGAGAGAGAGGAGTACGATGCCATTAAGAAAGGGATGATTACCAAAGCTCATAAAATATTGTACAGTAACTACAAGAATCAACAACAGCTGATTAAAGAAGACTGTGAGGGAAGATTGCAATGACTTATTACAAAAGAACAATGTGAGGAACTCTGTAAAACATATAAGGTATGACATGAAATCCAGACAATTCAAGATATTTGCATAAAAATGTTTACACAGGTACTTTTACACTTCAGGAAGACTTCAGAGGATTTTTCCTCAAGCAGACATTGGGGATGGAAAAGGGATGAGACAGGAAACTGGGAGCACATTTTTTTGTGAATGTGGGGAGTTAAGTATTCCCTGCAGAATGTCCTGAAACAAATGGTTGGGGAACATATATTAGCAAAGGAGAGGATGCTACTAAGTTGAAGTCTTTGCTAAGAACTGCCAAGACTTAATGAGCCTTTATTATGTTTAATGTAACTAGCGCCAAAGAATCAATGACAAAATGGAAAAAAAGAAGTTATGTTCTTACAATAACGTTCCATCTGTGTTGTCGATCATCAATTCTTGACTCTTGGGTTCAGCCATTATACAGCTTGCTCCAGCCAAAAATCCCTCAAACTAAGACTCTACCCACAATGTCCCTCTCTACATTACCTCAGATCGAGTTTGGAGCTATACAGAAAGACAGAAGAATCATACCAAACATGAAGAAGCCATGTCCAAGGTGAAACCTACCAAGAATCCCAGGGCAACTGATCGATTCTCCAGGAATTCACAGGAGGGAGGAGGAGGGTGGGATGTCAAGAACAGATGAAGACTGACAACACAGATGGAACGCTATGGCAAGAACATAACTTCTTTATCTGATGTTGTCAATCTTCATCTATTCTTGACTCTAGAGAGAGAGTTCCCAGCTACTTTAGATTCTAGGTGGCCCTATGGATGGATATTCCTGAGAACCACAAAACCAAAGGAAGCTCTTCCCCTGGAGACCGGATCCAATTTTTAATGAGTAATAACAGTAAGTGGAGTAGCCCATGTTGCTGCTGTGCACATCTCACTCATGGAAGCCTTAGAATGGAAAACTGCTGAAGTGGTTACTGATCTGGTGGAATGCGTTCTGACAGGCACAGGTAATTTGAGACTCTTTCTGTTATATATGCAAGTAATGCAGTCTCTTAGCCATTTTGACAAGGTAACTTTGGACATGGACTTCCCTAAAGTTGGGCCAGAAAAGGATACAAACAATTGGTCTGATTTTCTAGATTCTTTAGTCCTGCTGAGATAGAAATGTCATTATCTGTGAACATCCAGCAAATGTAAGCAATATTCACCTTTGTTGGTAAAGTTAGGAAAGAAAACAGGTAAGTCGATGGTTTGATTAATGTTGAATTCTGAAACCACCTTCGGAAGAAAGGATGGACTGGTTCTGAGTGAAACTCCATCTTATGGAAAACAAAATAAGGGAGTTTTGAACATAAAGCCTGAATCTGAGAGACTTGTCTTGTGGATGCAATAGCTATGAGAAAAGGCGTTTTCCACAAAAGAAACTTTAAGCTGCATGTCGCTGCTGGCTCAAAGGGAAGAAGCACCAGTGACTGAAGAACAATGGTGAAATCCCATGGTGGTAGAGGGTCTTTAAATGGAGGTTTTACATGCAGAACACTTTAAATAATCTACACGAAATCTGAAGGAGGTCCTCAAAATCATCATGAAAGTTAGAAATGGCAGCTAATTGGATGTTAATTGTGGAAGCTGAAGTTCCTTGATCAAAAAGAACGGCTAGAAATTCTAGAACTCTTTCCACGAGTGTGGAGAAAGTGTTAAGATTATTATCATATGCCCAAGTTGAAAATCTCTTCCACTTACTAAGGTAAAGTTTCTTGGTGGATGGTCTGTGGGAAGTAAAAAGAAGTTTCCGCACCGGGGAAAGTAAATCATTATACCTGGCGACTAGCAGAATTGGAGGAACCAAGCTGTCAGCATGAGATTTTGAAGGTTGGGATGTACAAGTCCCTGAGGGTGAGACAGCAGGTCTGGAACTGGGTCCATAATTCAAGGACAGCGAACTAGATGAGGTCATAGGAAGGGGAACCAAATTTGTTGAGGCCAATAGGTTGCAATGAGAATTACTTTGCTTCTCAACCTGGTTGCTTTCTTGAGAAAGAATGAAATTCCAGGGAAGGGAAGAAAAGCATAGAGGAGACCTGGGGGCCAATCAAGGAGAAGAGCGTCACTTGGGGACTCTCCCTTTGGGGGGATTAGGGCAAAGTAGCTTCTACACTTGTTGTTTTGGAGTGATGCAAGTAGGTCGCAGCAAGGCTGACCCCAACGACGAAAAATCTTCCTTGCTATTCTGGGATTGAGAAACAACTTGTGAAACAGAAGTATACATCTGCTCAATTTGTCTGCAATCACGTTCAAGCTCCCCAGGGTGTGCATTGCTATAAGAAAGTGGTTGGAGGAAATCCCCCACTGCCACACTATGAGGGTTTCTCGGTAAAGGGGGTAAAGACTTGGTTCCACTCTGTTTGTTGACGTACCACACCACAGACATGTTGTCTGAATGAACTGCAATGGTTCCTAGAGGGAAGACAAATTGAATGGCTTGCAGCGCTAACAGCACTGCCCTCAATTCCAGAACGTTGATATGCAGGGTGGCCTCTGTTGGGGACCAAATGCCTTGGACTGTTATTCCCAGATAATGCCCCCCCCCACCCCATATGGGAGGCATCCATGGTCACTATGGCCTTGAGTAGAGAAGGGGTGGCCTAAAAGGATTTCTCCGGATTCCATCCACCAGGACAGGTCTTTTTTGCAGCAACTGGTGATAAGAATGGGGTAGGTCACTGGATGGGGTAGAATAATCCACTGTGATGCTAGAAGCCATTATAGTAGCCGCAAGTGAAATCTCGCCAGTGGAACCAAAGTGATGGTCACTGCCATGGAAGCAAACGCTTGAAGGACTAGTAGCACCGGGACTTTGTTTTTGCAGAGAATAGCATGTACTTGGGATTTTATCTTCTGTAATCTGTGTTGAGTAAGGGAGGCTACAAAAGAGATGATGTTGAGAAGAGCCCCTATGAATTCTAGATCTTGAGTGGGGTTTAGCTGAGATTTTGATCTGATTTACTGTGATGCCCAGGTGCACAAACAAGAGCAGAATGAACTCTGTTGCTTGAAGCAGTAGATGCCCGGAGGGAGTGGTGATGAGCCAGTCATCTAGATATGGAAGCACCCGAATCCGTACAGTTTCAAGTGAGTTGTTACTGCTGCCATACATCTGATGAACACCTTGGGGGCTGTGGTGAGGCCAAAGGGCAGCGCTCTGAACTGAAAGTGACTGGCTATTAGCCGAAAGTGAAGAAACCTTCTGGCGCATTTGTCCATCTTTATGTGGTAATATGCATCTTGAAGCTTTTGGATTTCTAAGGCTGCTTGGTCCCTCTGACTGGGTGGAACATCGGGGAGCCTTGTTAAGAGATCTTGGATAAAAAATTAAGGAGATAGAGTACCCTTTGGTAATAAATTCTCCGCACCCAAGCATCGCTGGTTATTTGTCATGAGGCTATTGAATGCAGAGAGAATCTTCCCCAGACTGCTTCCAGAGGTAAGGAATCGGGCTCGCTTTCAGAAGCGCTAGTAGGGCTGGCCAGAGAAAATCTCTGGAACCCTGATTATGTGGGCAACCTCTACCTCGGGGTCAGCGTCTTCCATTAGAGCTCCCTCCTCTGCCCCGAGAGGAGCCTCCACCACGTTTGTCCTGGAAAGGCCCTTGGGACTTCCTAAACCACATCTTTCCACTCCTTTGATTCCTAGAGTAGGACCGTTGGGAAGTAGAAAAATGTATGCCCACTACAGACAGGGTCTTCCCATCTTTCTCACACTGGCTCAAGTTTCTTTGACTTTAGGGCCAAACAAAAAGATCCGTCAAAGGGAGCATTGATGAAGGAAGACTTAAATGGCTCCACAAACTCACACAGGCACATCCAGGCATGTCGTCGAATTGCAACCCCTGTACCTGCTGACCTGGTCACCCCTTCGGCTGCATGTGCAATGAGCCTCATGGACGAGTTGGAAACAGACTCCAGAGTAGCTAACTGGGAGGCCACTTTTTCTTGGACCCTGTCAGATACAGCTCCTGCAAAACAGTGTTCAACAGCTCATTGATCGGATCCCTCTGGAGCCTAGTGAAACATGCCATAAAATTTAAGGACCTTAATGTGAAGGTCAATGACTCATAAACCCACTTTCCAAATCTGTCCATCACCCTAGACTCTTGGCTAGGGGGATGAACAGTGGTACTTTCCTCAGCTAGTTCCTTTTTGGTGGCCACCACCATCACGGCATCTACTGCTGACCCTTTTCCCCAATCCTATCGGTTATCAGGAGCAGACAGTATCTTTTCTGGTCTCCGGGGAATCGGTTCTACAGAGTCAGGAGCCTTCCAAGCCTGCTGAGCAATCAACTTAATGAGATCGTCAGCGGGAAAGGGTCACCCAGGAGGTAGATAGGCCAGAACCAAAGGCTTGCAAGTACACATATTCCTTGGAAAAAGGATCTTTGGGCTTCCAGTTACCCCTCTGTTTAAGAATCTCTAGAATGTCTCCAAAGGAGACGTCTTCTAGGGTGACCAGGGGGAAACCTCCCAGTCATCGAAATCTGTCTCCTCAGTGATGGACTCTTCAAGAGAGTCTAGGTCTTTCCTCTTGCACATTTTCTTCCAAGTTGGCTCTTCAGTAGGGATGTCTGAGGACGACTCAGAAGAGGAGTGACCCTTTGCTGGGATCTCTTGCAGCCTTGGAGCTTGCTGTCCTGACATGGAGGTTGGTGGAAGCTCCAGGTAAGAAGGGGTCAGGGGATGAAACTCTGGCACAGCAGCAGCCACCTGAGAGCCTGTGGTGGCCAATGTTCTCTCCACTGCCTGGAAGGCAGTCCTCCACCCCCCCAAGAGGGATGGGGGCCTGGAACAGAGAGAGACAAACTTAGAACTGAGGTCACACCCCACCCTGACAGATCCACCTCCAAAGTAGGAGCCGAGGAAAGGCTGCAAGCCTTCTGAGCTCCAAGAGGTAAAGACAACCCCGAATAAAAAATAGGAGTCGACTCAAACCCATTGGGTCCAATGGCAGAACCACAATCTAGGGAGTCTGTTGGTTCCAACAGAACCAAAGAGTCACAGCTGACTCCAAAATAGAAGACAAAAGGGATGTTGGTGCCAGAGCAACTGGAGCCTGATTGGTCAGAGTGGAAAGCTCTAAGGCCTCCAAGGAGGTCAAAGGATGAATAATTTGTGGAGTCCTGGAAGAAAAGATCCCTGCTCAAGGTCAGAGAGGGGGCTGGGAGGATGTAAAGAGACCCCTAGCCATCAGGAGCTGGTCCACCAACCTCACTACATCTACTTCAGTGAGACTCCTGGAGGATCAGACAGACAGTCCAAAGGGGGATTCTGCCCCTTCCACAAAAGGACAAGGAAGATGACCATAGAAAGGGTCAATGGAAGGGGAGTACCTTGTCCTGGGTTCATATTTCAGCACCGAAGGAAATGGGTAAGATCTGCTGTGGTACATTTGGAGATGTCGGCACCGATCACAAAGCTGAAGAAGTCTGTGCTGATGCTGGTGCCAACGGCGCAGAGGAGGAAAGCCGTTCCAAGAGCTCTGGAACCTTTACATTCAGTTCCAAGAAAGAACTGATGGAAGAGGGCTTATTTTTTTTTATCAGCGCATATGGAAAAGTCTGTACCGACCAACTAGTCTTGGTAGTCTTGGAACCAGAGGCCTCTGGAACTGTATCAGCCTTGGATAAGGCTTCTTCAAAGGAGGCCTTAATAAGCCCCTTTAAGAATTAATTTATTTTGCCATTCTACCCAGGCCCTAGTACCAAAGGTCTGGCAGATGGAGCATTCCAGCTCGAAATATGGAGCACCTAAACAATAAACACCCATGGAGTGCCCATCAGAGTTAGGCATTTTCCATCCGCAGTCCTGGCACTGTTTAAAAACCAGTTGTGCCCGTGGACTTGTCTGCCATGTTGACGAATAAGAAAACAAGGGAAGTCAATAGGCAGAACTGTAGTCACACACACACACACATACACACACACACACACACACACACACACACACACACACACACACACACACACACACATAGAAGAAAATTTCTACCAACAATGGTAAACAGAACTACCTAAAAATAGGTAAGAAAGTTAGAAAAGAAAGGATATTACCAACTATGGTAAAAAAGGAAACACCTAACGGTACAGAGGGGACTACCAGTGATGGTAGGAGAAAAGATACTTAAAGTTATGGAAAATAACTCACTCACTCGAGAAAAGGTGGGTAGAGATGAGAAAACAAAGGTTTTTAGTTAAAAAAAAAAAAAAAAAAAAAAAAAAGCAAACAAACAGGAAAGTAGAAAGACTTGTAAATGTAGATAATTACTTTGCTGCGAGAGGAGAATTGGCTGATTTGTCTTGTGACAAGAGCAGCAAATGAGATCTGAAGTAATATACAGAGGGGCATTGTGGGTAGCGTCTTAGCTCAAGAGATTTTTGGCTGGGGGGTTGGTGTACAATGCCTGAAATGGTTCCGAAGATCAGAAGAGACTACCTAAGAGTCAAGAATAGATGAAGATTTACAACATCAGATCAAACGTTATACTATAAAGCTAAACCTGTGTTGTCTTTTTCTGTCCATCTCAACAAGTGGATTATCAGATTCAATCAGATCCAAGATTGAAAACTCAGATTTTGGCTTTTCTCCCATAACAAACTGCATCACAGTCTCCTCAGGTCAAGTGTGCCCCCTCTGCACTGGTCCCCATTACAAGGCAGTAATCAAAAGCAACAGAGGGTGTTCTGATGAGGTCTAACAGGAAAACTTTGGGAAGTTCCACAATGCTCTCGAGAAGAAGTAATCAACACAATGTCAATTTCAATGGGGGATGGAGGACAGGATTATTAAGATGGATGGAAGAAGCAAAAACATATCCAGCATTAAGGTAAGAACATAACTTTGTTTCCAATGCTGTCTTTTGTGTCTGCCTCAGCCTTTGGGATAGCGTCCCCAACCAAGATGATCCGGTTGATGCTATGGAAGAACATTCCTCAGGTGGAGCCAAATGCTGCCCTCGACCACCACTGTATATCAAGCTTGTAATGTATAACAAAGGTATGGATACTGAACCATACAACTGCTGAGCAGACTGCCTCAAAGTGAGCCTTGGGTCTGCATGGCAAGGACAAGCCATTGATGTTATACACGAGACACAGTCAGCCATTCAAAGTGGCCTTAGAAACTCCCACTCATATTTTGACAAAGGACACAAAAAGTTGGTCAGACCTCCTGATATCCTTTGTTCTATACAAATGACACTTTAATTGTTGATGTAGATCCAGACAGTGAAGCATATATTCCCTTTTATTAGCAATTAGTGGAAAAAAAATACTGGCAAATGAACAGACTGGTTTAAGTTAGATTCATAGGCCACCTTTGGTAAAAAGGCCAGATTAGTCTTAAGAAAAATATACCTTTACAACAAGTTAGATAAGAATGTTTGCATGACTAAGCCTAAAGTTCCTATACTTGTTTGGTGAAAATTACTGCAACCAGGAACAGTTTCTTTCAAGAAAGAAAGAAATTTTGAATCTACTGTGGCTGCAGGTTCAAAAGGAGTCTTAGCTAAAGCCTGCAGCCAAACTGTCAGATATCAAGGAGGACTAGATTTCTCAATAGAAGAGAAAGGTCCTCCTTCAAGACGGCCTTAAATAACCTCAAGGACACTAATGGAGAATATGATTGTGTCCAGTATGAAAATTAGAAATGGCTGCAAGCTGGATATTAATGGTAGAGTAGCTAGCTCCTGAAAGAAACAGACCATTTGAGAAACAGAAAACTGAGTCCAAAGGAGATGAAATGGGATCCAGGCCACTAGAGGCAGCCCAATACCATTTACTGCAGTAAGTCTTCCTGGCAGAAGACTTTTAAGAGGACTTAATAATATGTCTCACTCTAACAGACAGCTTGGGATATCTGGCCATCAGTGGAAGTGAAGGAAACAAAAGTTGTGTGCTCACTATAATGATCAATTTGTGTTGTCTGTTATCATCCTTCCTCAATCATAGGGTTATAAATCAGACCTCTGATCACACTTCGGCCACTTCTCAGACTTCAAATCCATAGGTCAAGCTCCTCCCCTTACCCAAAATCCCCTACAAAACCCCACATTTCCTCAGATTTCGTCTTCCCACTTGATATTAACACACAGAAATAACAGAATTGCAAACAGAAAACTAGAAACATGAAAGCAAAGTTATCGGGAGTTCAGTGAGGGGAAAAGGCCAAGAGGGTATACCTCCAGGTCATACCAAAAAAACACAGCGGTATCTTCTACTGACAGAAGAGGGAAAGGAGGGAGGACAAAAAACAGACAGCACAGATGAATCATTATGGTGAGTACATAACTTTTATATCTGATGATGACTTTTTCATCCATTCCTCAACCACTGCGAGAGAGTCTTCATCTAATATAGACCTAGGCTGGTCTCACAGAAGCATATTCTGGAGTATGGCAGAACCAAACGCTGCCCTGTTCCAAGAAAGCATATCCAACTTGCAGTGAGTTAGGAAGATATGAGCAATGGACCAAGAAGCATCAGGACAAATGTCATTTATAAAAGTTCTGGATAAGAAAGCAGAGAAAGTGGAGACTGACCTTGTAGAATGAGCTCTTGCTAGTCTTGGTAAAGTCAAACCTTTTGCATATAAACGTGAGAAATACAATCAGTGACCCAATGTGTTGAAGTGTGTCCCAATTTAGCTTTTGAAAAGGAAATAAACAACTGATCTGATTTCCTAAAAGTTTTTGTTCTACAGAGATCATCTCAGTTGCCTGTGTGCATCTTATAAATGAAGCATATATTCCCCTTTATTGGAGAATTTCAGAAAGAGAAACCCTGCTTTTATGAAAGATGACAAAGCAGCTGGCAAGACAATGCCTGGAGTTCAGATTCACATCTGCTGGGCGAGTAACAGTGACCAGAAAAATGGTCTTCTGAAACAAAAAATTTGAATCAGCTTTTGCCACAGGTTTAAAAGAAAACTGAGTTAAAGCCTAGGTGAATAAATGTCAAATCTTGAAGTACAGTAGGAACCCTTGATAGGTGGTCTGAGTAAGAACATACTTCTGAGGAAAGCTTTGTATAGCCTAAGGGAGGCCAAAGACAAATAATCTTTACCTGCATGACAACTGGAGATTGCAGACAGCTGTACCTTGTTCCATTATGAAAAATGGAAGTCAAAAATTCTAGTACCACCGGAATGGGTGCTGTAAAGGGATCCAGGTGTCTCTCACTGGCCTATATAGAGAATCATTTACATTTACTGTTGTATAGCTTCCTAGTGGAGTCCTTCTGGAGAGATGTAAGGATGTGTAACACCTAGGAAGAAAACCTAGACTATCCAGCCATCATAGGAGGAGAGGGAAACCACAGAGTTAACTTGAGGGCTTATATATCCAGGTGAGGTAGTCTGGACAGGTGAGACAGCAGATTTGGAAAAACACAAGGAGGGTATATTAGATGAGGCCAAAGGAAGGGGAGCCACAATTGTTGAGGCCAGAATAGAGCAATAAGGATCATGTTTTCTGTAGAAATTTGGATACGAGGGGTGTGACAGGATAAGCATAAAAGAGACAGGGGTGGGGCAATACAGAATCAGGGCATCTCTCAGTGACTCCACCTCTGAGGGGGATCAGAGCAAAATATATGCTGCATTTGAAATTGTAGGTACAAGCAAAGAGATCGCAGTATGACTGGCCCCAATGACAAAACATCTGCTCCACCACTGAAGGACTTGGCGACCATTCATGAGGCAAAAGCATAGATATGTTCACAAACACACAGAGTTCCCAGGAATACATGTTGCCAAAAAAAAAGCAGTCAGACATCACGAACTGCCACACCGTCACTGCCTCTCAACACAAGGGGTAAGAGCGGGTTCCCCCCGTTTGCTGATGTACCAGACCACTGACATGTTGTCAGTCTGTATGGCAATCAACCCTTGAGGAAGAGTGCTCTATAAAGCCTTCAACTCTAGGAGAACTGCCTTCATCTCTAGGATTCTGAAGTGAAGGTTTATCTCTATAGGGGACGAAGTACCTTGGACTATCTGTCCAAAGTAATAACCTCTCACCCCACTTAGGAAAGTATCTGTGGTCGCCATGGCCTTGGGCAAAGATAGGACAAAGGGGAAGCTCTTCGACACATCTGGTGCATGAATCCACCAGGAGACATGCTGCTTGCAGAACTCTGCGACTTGAATGGTAAAGGTCATGGGATGTTGATTCACAGACTACTGTACTACTAGTGTCCACTCTAGTACCCTCATTTAGAATCTTGCCACAGGCAGAAGGGTTATGGTGGCCTCCAACGAACTGAGAAGCTGAAGAACCAACCTGACTGCTGGTGACTGGACAGACAATATATGTGCCACCTGATGTTGTAACAGATAGCCTTGACTGACTAAGTCTTGCCACTTGAGAAACCGTATCCAGATGAGCACCTATGGACTCCAGGAACTTGAGTGGGGAACAGATGAGATTTGTTACAGTTGACTGAGATGCCCAGGTGTAGATGCACAGTCAGAGCAGCTTGTACCTGATGTGCAATAGTAGATGTCTGGTGGGAGTGACAAGACCAAAGGGTGGGGCTCTAAACTGAAAATGACTAGCCCTGAGTCGGAAGCAAAGGTATCTCCTGGATCGTCTATTTTTATATGAAGTCCACATCCTTGAGATCTATCAAGTACATCCAGTCATCCTTCCACAAAAGAGAGAGAATGGGCTGATCTGTGACCATCTGGAACTTTGACCACTTGACAAATTGGTTCGAGTGGCTTAGATCCAATATTGGCTTGAGGTCCCCGGTTTTCCTTGGCATCAAAAAATTCTTGAGTAAGTTAAGAAGTCTTGCTGGTCTGGTAGGACCTCTTGGATGATTCTTTTTATTAGCAGCGTTTCTACTTCTAAGGCTGCTTTCTTTCTCTCACAGGGTGGCATGCCAAGAATTTTTCTTCAATGTGGGAGGTGGAATGTGATAACTACTGGTAATTACTTTCTGCACTAAGACATCTAGGACATATTCAGTGATGGACATCCAGGCTTCCGGCTGTAGAGATAAGCACCCCCCCCCCCTCAAATGCCTCCAGAGTGCAGCAAGTGAGCAACTATTCAGGGGTGCTGAAAAGGCTTCTTGGAGAAGGGACATCTGAAACCTTAGTTTTGTTAACCTCCCCTGTCGTCTGGGTTATGTCTGCTGTTACAGATCCCCCTTCTGCTGTGGGGCATCTATCTCGACAGGAGTCCTGGGAAAGCCCTTAAAATGTTTGGTACCACATCTTTCTACCCTCTTTCTTTGATTCCCCTGAGGAGTAGAAAAACATATCCCTACAGCAGACAAGGTTTTCCCAATCTGCTCACTCATAGATAGGGTCCCTTTAAACAGAGTCCAAATAAGGTAGATCCATTAAAGGGGGAACTGATGAAGAATGTCTTGAAGGGTTCCTCAAAGTTGCAAAGGCATATCCAGGCATGCCTCCTAACAATAACGCCTGAACCTGCCACCCTCAAAACACCTTCCATAGTGTAGATCAGCCACATGGAGGCGTTACACAAGGACTGAAAGGTGGC
>NC_056733.1:1153152653-1153212653 GCF_019279795.1 Protopterus annectens
AAGTCCAGATAGCTGGAGTGGGCGTCCTGAGTCATGGTTGGGGGTCTGTAAACAGCTATGATTTTAATAGGTTTTTTGTAAACAGCTAATTGCACTTGGGTCTCCTGTGCATCATACCAGTCTATATAACATATATATATATATATATATATATATATATATATATATATATATATATATATATATATATATATATATATATATATATATATATATATATATATATATATTATAGGGGAGACAGGAACAAGAAAAAGTTAAACATCCTAATAAAAAGAAAGCTAATGAGCCAAAAAGAGAGCGTTTCTCATCTCTAAAAGCTTGAGCCCCTGTCAACCACATCTGATTGTTGGAAGTAGCAAAAGATATCTGAGGTAATGTAGGTTGTGTAAGGGAAAGGAGCTTGAGCTACAGATCCAAAGTCTGAGAAGTAGCCTAAGTCAGATCATTAATGGCTGAGGAACAGACTAAAAAGATCCAAGAAATCAGTGAGAGGGACTTAAGACCTGGATGAGGTTTAGCAGATGGAGGAGAGATTAGATCTGGAACTAGATCCAGAATCCCTGGAGGGTAGACTAGGTGAGGTCAAAGGAATGGGAACCAAACTTTTCTGGGCCAAAAGGGGGCTATGAGGATCAAAGCTGCCTTGCACCAACTCACTTTCTGTAAGAACTTTATGATCAGGGGAGATGCTGGATAGGTGCACAGGAGACCCAGGGGGGCCACAAACAGACCAGAGAGTCCCTTGGCAATTTGCCTCCTGAGGGATCACAGCAAAGAAGTTGCTGCACTATATGATATCCAGGGTTGCAACCAGGTTACAGCAAAACTGGCCACAGTGGTTGAAAATCTCTGATGCCACTGCAAGGGATGAGTATATACCAACACAATTTGTCCAATAGTATGTTGGCTTTACCTGACATACACAATGCTATAAGAAAGCACTGGCAAGACACTGCCCATTGCCACACTCTCATGACCACCCAACATACAGGGTAAGATCAGGTTCGACCTTGTTTGTTTATATACCAGACTTTCACTATATTGTCGGTCTGGGTGGATATCAAACACATGGGGAGATTGTCACAAAAAGCATACAACAGCAGGGGGACCCACTCACATCTCCAAAAATACTGATCCTCTGAGACCAGGTAACTTGGATCATTTTCCCCTCAAAATGTCCCCCACACCCCGGAAGAGAGAGGTCCAAATTTACAGGAGCCTTGGGGGGGGGGGGACAAAGGAGTGTCCTGCCAACACTAAGTTGGAGGTCAGCCATCACAAAATGTGTTGGCAGCAGACCTCTGAGTCTTTCTGACTGCTACAGTGGATGAACCAACAAAGTGAAGAATGCTAAACTTAGGAGGTGAAGATGCAAAACTTCAGGTGGCTTCTGAGAGAGGAGAACTTTATGGGGCTGAAGGCATGGGGAGAACATCCTGGAAAGAGAAATCCTGGCAATCTGAGTACTGGTGTTTAGGTAGCAACTTATAAATTTTAATGGCTGAACTGAATCCAGTTTGGATTTCTCTAATTTACTGGGACTCATAAGGCAAGGCACAAGTGGAGCAAGGAGTCTCTCACCTGAATTATTAAAGATGCTCTTGATGGAGCCATAAAAAAATCAGTCGTCCAGGTATGGAAAGACCCGAAATCCCTGCAGCCTGAGCTGCTACCACTGCCATGCATCTGGTGAACACCCAAGGGGTTCTGGCCAGACCAAAAGGCAGCGCTCAAAACTAATAGTGACTAGCTACCAACTGGAAATGCAGGAACATTCGTGACTGTCTAGTTATTTATGTGGTAATAGGCATCTAGGAGGTCTACTGAGCACATCCAGTTGTCCTTCCTCTGCAACGGTGGAATGGACTGCATTGTGACCATTAAGAACATAGTCTGCCTGACAAACATGTTCAAACTGGTTAGGTCAAAGATGGTACTAAATTCCTTGTTCTTCTTTAGCACCAAAAAAAATCCTGATTAGACTCCGGATCCTCTCTGGTCTGGTGAGACCTCCTCGATGACTCTTTTTGATAGATTTTCTATTTCTCTGACTGCTGCACTTCAGACATCTGGAAGGGTCATTTGATGAAGTGTCGGAAAAGTTTGGAAGGGGATAGTATAGCCACTGGTGATGACTCAACACCTAGGAATCTGTAATGAAGGCATCATGACACTGAGTATTTTAATCTTTTGCACTAGAGAGTTTAACGGCTCTGAAGAAGAAAGGTATCCGAAAGCACTTATTCTGTTTCATTGTTTTTATCCGTATATTGTGATTTAATAAAGTTTTATGATATCCGTCGTAGTAGCCCTGCTGTTGTTCCTTATTAACGTAAATCAGTTTACAGTGCAAGATTAATAATGCAATAAATAAATACAATTAAAAAAATAAATCCGGTACAGTCACTTTAGCTGGGCTGCAATAGGTATGAGGAACAGTTAAAGAAAAATGTACTTCAGTCACGCTTTAGCTACAAATGTAGTCTTTCAGAGAATAAGTGTGGCTAATGGCAGCTTGATTACCTCTACCATTCAGAGGCAAGGTTTAAATACTCAAGAATAGGCCTGGGAACATAAAAATACAGCTGATAGGTTGCTTGTGGAAATCCCTTGTTTAGATCGCCATAAACTGACAGAAAGGGCTGGGTAATGCAATGGAGCTAAGCAAAGATTAAAAGGGTTCAGGGATTGTAAATGTTTATTTTTCTACAGCTCTATATCATCTTGAGGCAGTCCCACATTCTAGGAGAGGCAGAGATTTTTCAGAGATACAGAAAATGCCATCAAGAGTGTTGTATGGGGTCAGAAGCACAGCACATCTTCAGAAAGGATGACATCATTCAGAGAATTGGAAGGGTTGGGAATATGAGACTTGGCAGTGTACTGGAGGGCATCCCAATTAAAGTTGGTCATGATTTGGCAGTATGGCAAAAAAACAAGAAAGATAGACTGAGTTCAGCAACTGCCAAAAAAACAAGAAAGATAGACTGAGTTCAGCAATCAGGCAACAAGGCAACTGTAGCTGGAGCCTGAGCCCTACCTCTGGCTGGGAAAAAGAAAAAAGAAGCAAACCCTCTGGAGAGAAATCTTCATTGGACATAACTGGTTAATTGAAATGGAGAAAATGGAACACGAGACATTAGTTACCCCAATTATGACAGGAGTTATTTTGAGAGAAAAAGATGAGTTAAGAGAGATGGGTGAAGAAAAATATGAAGATTAAATATTGGTAGGAATGGGAGGAGGCTCAAGTCCAAGTAACCTGGAAGAAGTTCAAGGAAAGAAGAAATGTGCATGGGAAAGTTCAGTAAGATACAATGGATTAAAAGGGGTATATGAAGCTGTTGAAAATATTTAGGGATCTATGCCGTCTCTCCCAAGATGGGGAAAGATGTTGACAGTAGAAAAAACAAAGGAAATTAAAAAAACAAGTGCTTAATTTCAAAGTTATATAGAGCAGCTGAACATGCTAAATTCAATGCAAAGTTTAAGCTGGAGAAGGGATGGGAAAAACATTATCTTGTCAGGTGAAGGAGAAGCAACAGGTGGAAGTATATAGAGAAATGAAAATGGCAAAAGTCATGAAATTTCAAACATTCACTTCAAAGTGCCTGCATAAATATTTTATACACCTGTAAGGTAGAAAAAAATGAACCCAGGGATGTCAAAGGAGTGCTGGCGATGTAACACAAGGGAGCCAGGAAACTCACTGCACAAATTTTGGTCCTGGTCAATGTTAAGAGAGTTAAGAACCATTTTAGGATAGCTGTATAGACAATTGTGGTTGGGAAAGGAAGAATTAATACCTCTAACATACTTCTTGGGGTATCATAAACAGAGAGGTGGACTAAAAGTATAGTTATGTATAATTACTATAAATGTAAATATTTGAGTGTATTCCCTTTTACAGTCCTAACTTGTGGGATATCACACCATGGAAGACCTTGGCTGGCCCAACTACCAGAGAATAGTATCCCTCCTCCTAGAGACAGTGGACACCCCATCCGATGTCACTACACTTAGGTATAAGTGGAGTCAGTCGGTATCATGAACTCTGTGCTTTTCTTGCCCTTGAAAGTAGCAGCCCCCCAACTGTCCCAGAGGCCAAAGTTCTGGGATCCTGTTATCCAGGAAAAGGAAAAGTAGAAAAAGAGGGTTAACCTGACTGAGAAGGAGAATGTCCCAGCCTACACTGGAGCCCAGGAGGGGAAGGAGGTAGAAAAAGAATACTGCAACAATGAATACAAACGTATACATTTATGGTAAATATACGCAACTGTACCATGTTCTTTGTGTTTCACTGTTGCAGTTCTAACCCAAAGGAAGGGAAGATGGAAATTAAGGACAGTTGTGGATGTCCTACAAGATGGCAATGGCAAATCCTGCCCTAGACTTGGAGAAAGCAGAAATATGGTAATGTTTGGTAAAAGTATGCACTGAAGACCAAGTTGATGCCTCCAAAATGTCTTTAGTGGATGCCCCTTTACAAAATGCAGTAGAGGTAGCAGTAGCCCTGGTGGAATGTGTCCTCACAGCATCAGGGGGTTTCTCATCCATGATGGCTGTAAAAGGAAGAGGTACATTTGGAAATGGTTAGCTTAGAAACTGGTCTCCCCTCAGAGCTCCTGGCAAAGGCCACAAGCAGTTGGTCCAATTTCGTGATACTCTTGGTTCTATCCAAGTAGTAACACACTTGCCTAAGTACATCCAAAGAATGAAGGATCCTTTCCCTCCTTGTCTTGGAGGTTGGGAAAGAAAGTAGGCAAATGCATGGATTGATTTAACGTGCTCTCTGTTACCACCTTGGGCATAAAGAAAGGGTTAGTCCTGAGTGAGACTCTGTCTAGGTGGAATATGATAAAGGGTTCCACACACATAACGGTCTGAAGTTCAGAAACTTAACTGGTTGAGGTGAAGAGGAAAGACTTCCAGGTCAAAAATTTTAACTCAGTGGAAGCAGCTGGTTCGAAGGGTGGAAGGGCAAGTTTCTCCAACACAAAACTGAGTTCCCAGGGTGGGAATAGAGGCTTTCTGGGAGGCCTAATGTGAACAAACCCTCTGAGAAACTGTTTCATGAGGGGGTGTGAAAAGAGAGAAAGTCTGGAAAGGCAGGTAGGCTGAAATAGCTGAACCATGGATTTTTATGGAGGAGTAAGAGAGACCTTTGTCAAAAAGTCTGGCCAAATAAGACAGAATGAAAGGAATCTTGGCTAGACAAGGGTTTTGTGCTTATTGCCTGCACCAAAGGGTGAATCTTTTCCATTTGGCTGAGTAAGATTTCCTTGTGCTAGGTCTCCTGGCCTCTTTTAGAATGTCCAAGACCTACTTGTCAAGGAGAGATTCTTTCAATGAAATCAAGGCATCATCCATGCTGATAATTTGAGCATCCACAGGCAGGTATGTATAATCTTGCCCTTGTCCTGTGTTAATAGGTCCATTCTCTTTGGAAGCTGCCACAGTTCAGTGCTGGTTAGGCTGAGCAGCAGATGGTACCAGTACCACCTGGGCCAGTCTGGGGCTATTAGTATTATTTTTGGCCACTCTTCTCTTATCTTTAGCAATACCCAACAGAGGTGTTGTTAGGGTAAGGGATAGAAAAGAGGCCTGTCCAAGTGAAAGATAAACCATCTGTTCTCCAGGCTGACTTCATTTTGTTCCTGGAGTAAATCTTTCTCAGATGAGTATCTTCTTTGGTGGTAAAATGATCTATCAATGGCACACTCCACTTTTTTTGGCTATGCTAGAAATACATCCTGATGCAGTTGCCAGTCGTGGGGGTCTGACACTCTTCTGCTGAGGTGATCTGCTCGCTGGTTGTGTACACCCGGCAAAGTACTGTGCCATGAGGTGTAACCATAGTTCCCAAACATCCAATGCTAGGCAGCAAAGCAGATAAGGGTAGGTCCTCCTCATTTGTTTATGTAACATATAACCATGGTGTTGTCTGTCTTCACTACTACTACTACTACGGGCTTTTGGATAGCTATCATGCCTTTTTGGACTGCCATAAGTTTTTAGATTTATGTGTTTGCATCTGAATTTGGAGTCCCCTTTGCCTTGTGTCCGTAGGCAGTTGAAGTGGACTCTTCAGGCTACGTCTGATGCATCCATTGTCATAGTTTGTTCCTGGGAGATGAATCTGAGGGGGAGAACCGAGACTGAATGAGCATGCCTGGGCCCACCAGGCAAATTCTTTCCTGAAGCAAGGAATCAGCTTTATCTTGAATATGAGAGGCTGTGAATGTTGGGACCACACATTCTTGAAGTACCACTGAAGTTTCCTCATGTGCACTCTGTCCAGGGGAATTATGAAGATGCAAGAGGCTATGTAACCCACGGCCCTGAGGTACTCCCTGGTTGTGAGGTAATCTCTGACCATGATTTGTTTGAAGTACAGGGTCAGGAAATAAATCTTGTCCAGGGGTAAGAAGGCCTTGTGGAGGGCGGAATACAGTAGGGCCCTGAGGAACACAATCCTGGTTGTGAGGTCTTCTGTGCATTGATAGTGAACCCTACGGAGGTTAAAAGGTGTTTGGTGAAGATGAAAGTCTGATTTGAGTTTTTCTAGGTTTGTTGCCTGAATGAGGCAATCATCCAAACGGGTAAATCTGGATCCCCTTTGTTCTGCAGAAGGCTATCAGAAGGGCTAGGAGAACATGAGTCTTGACAGGTCCGGTATTGGCTGCCATGTACATTCTTTTCTGGGTACAAGGAAGAGTCTGGAATAAAATCAGCTTCCTTGTAACTGTTCTGGTACTTGTTCCACAGAGCTCTTGGAGCACAGTAACTCTATCTGGGTCAATGCTTCGGATTTTTGCTTTGGTGGAACATCTGGGAAGCCTGCAGGGACCAAGGGTTGCATGAACTGGAGCTTGTAACCCTTTGAAATAATGTTTAGCACCTATTGGTCTGAAGTAATGAGAACCCAGATTCTGTGGTATAGAGATAGTCCCCCCACACACACACACACCTGGGAGGAGGGGTAGGGAATACCATGGCCATGTCCCTGCCCCTGTTAGGGGCCTGTGGGTGTGAACCCCCTGGCCTAGTGGACTCACATTTCAGACCTTCCCTGTGGCTGGCTTGCCACCTGTGACTACAAGACTTTGCTTCTAAAACCATCTGGGCCTACAAAGCTGATTTTTTTGGCACTTTGCTATTTAACATTTATGTGCTGCATTTATTGATTTAGTTGACTTTATCACTGTTTTTCAGCCTGCACTTGTTAAAGAAACTGTTTGTTCCCGTACTGCTCTTAGGCTGTTTTAACAGTATCCCTATATTTCTTAACTTTCTCTGATACTGCAAAACCTTTTCTGAGTTTGCCAAAGTTCTCCTTAGTCTGCCAAAACATTTATAAATTTTGCAAAGTTTTTCTGTGTTGTTCTCTTGTTTGCACACTTTTTTCTGTATTTTGTGAACATTTCTCATTGTTAGTGAACTTACTTCCAAGTATTCTTGATACTACAGGAATTCTGACTTTTGTTGTAAAGCATTTGTTACTGCACTTGAGCTCCAAACCAGTTCATTTTACATTAAGAGGATTCTTTTGCATCCTGGTGGAAGCAGACAGATGAATTCAACCCATCCAAGTTGCTGACTGCTGTAAGAAAGCTTATTGTGTTTATCTGATTTGCCTGAGGGCTTAACTGTGTTAAAAATATTTCATCCTTCTGGTACAAGAGAATTACATTTTTGTGAGACTGTGCTCATTTATTCACAGCTGTATATAAGCAAACCTCTCCAGTTTAAAAGTCTGTATAGGAAACGTTCTCCACAGTCTCCCACTCTTAACAGCTGCTCGAAGAGCTGAGCTGTCAGTTTGTGCAGAGGGCAGTGCCACTACAGGCTATCTAATAACATACTACTAAACACTCTCACTTTGACTTTTAAGTGACTCTTCCTTACTCTTTCCCATATACTAAGGATCTGGTATGGATATGGACATCCTGAGGCAGTGCAGCAACTGCCTCATATTCACTGACAACCATTTAATTCTAGAACAGACAAACAAAGGATGTGACAGATGTAGATACACAATGTCACTGGAGGCAAAGCTCTCACATACACATACAAAAAATGCAAACCAAGTTGTTAGCGTTACACCCAAAATACTCACTACCAACCCTAAGGAACAAACACAGACCCATATATGCGGAGGTACTCACTCATAATCTATCCAAACCTCCAAGACCTCCTAAAAGCATCCCTCAGTGGCCCTGCGCACACTCAAAAAATGCAGCATCTCACAATACACATAACTCTGAAAATCACAGTACTTCCAATTCCAATCCCATAAGGCAATACACCACACAGCCAAACATTCTAGTTATTGGGGATTCCACTGTAAGACACAATAGCACCTTTGCCAAGCTAAACAAGGAGAAGATCATAGTGAACTGTCTGGCTGGAGCCAGAATCCATCAGATCACGCATGCACTTAGGTCTTTAAACCACACGTACTAGTATGACACAGTCACAGTCCATGTGGGCATAAACAACCCAAGAAATACCTCACTGGACTATACGAAGAGACATGATGGAGCTCTCTGAATATGTGTCGCAAATGGTTATGAATCTAGCCTTGAGCAGCATCCTACCTTCACCTATGATGATGCCACAGTACCTGCAAAAAATGACCGACTTCAATTTGGCTTAGTTTCTGATGTCACAACAAGAGCAGCCAATATCTGTCACCCTGGGTTGCACAATCAACAAGCCACAATGCTTTGCTAGAGATGTTTTGCACTCGTCACCACTTGGCTTCCAAATACTGGCAACAACTTTATCTATCCTCAGAGTGCCTTTTTTAGGCTGTGCAAAGTTGTTAAACCTTCCAACATAACAAAAAGTCACTCAACTACCTAAAGGTAGTACTGCTCAATGCTAGGAGTTTAAAAATCTGCACTCCTCACCGTAGAGAATGCAGACATAAGTGCAGACAGAAACACGGTTCAGAACCAGACAGCACCCAGGCTATCAAAGGCTACAATGTCTCTCATACATTTCAATTTCCCTCAGCTCAGGATAAAGCAAAGGGAGGAGGTGTCTTAGTGTTCATAAAGGACAAGTACACTGCTAGCATGGTCCAATAACATGACTCACTTGAGCTACTCCAAGCCCAACTAACCACAGGTGCGACCCCCTATCATATCCTTTCTAGCTACAGACCTCCTAATATAAGTATGGAAAACCACACCTCCTCCCTAAAACTACTAGAATCTCTTAATATTCGGCATAACAACATACTTATGGGTGCCTTCAACTATTCCTCCATAAACTGGGAGGTTTATACAACCCATAACTCACTTGCTCAGAGGACTTTGGACTTTGTCAATGCAAACACACTGGAGAAACTAGTTTAGCTACCCAACTAGAGGTACAAACATGTTAGAGCTAGTACTCACGAACATGGGGGGATGCTGCTCCCTCCAATGCATTAACTCCTCCCTGGTAAGATATGACCACAAAATGATCTCCCATAGTATTAAAACCAACCTAAAACCCTCATAAAGCTTCAAACCTGTTAAGAACTTTGCTAAGGCCAATTACCCCAAGCTAAGTGACAACTTATTAAACTTCGAAGCCCCTCCGAACCCGGATGGCACTGAGTCCTACTCTGAGCTGTACACAAAAGCTCTGTACAACCATATTCATGGCTGTATAGAGGAGGAAGTATAGGCTATTAAAAAAAAGGAAAAATAAAATCCTCTCCAAAGTCAAAGGAGCAGATAAATCAAAATCAGTGCAAAAAGACAGTCAGCAGTCTAAACAGACAAATTAGAGAGCTGGTCAAATCTGCCAAGCAAATTATGAGGCAAAGATAGCCTCCAGGAGAAAGATAACCATAAGGCTTTTTTTTAGTTATGTTTGTAACTTCAAGGAAAACACTCAGCAATGTGCCAAGTTAATCATGAATGGTAACAATTACACCCAGCCTGACACTACAGCAAACCTGCTGACCAACAAGTTCAGTTTAAACTTCTCCCCCCACATCACCCTCTACCACACCAAAAGAAATGCATGCAATCATCTCTCACCAGTCATTATGAGGGAACAGGTCTTTACTGTGCTCACTAAAGACAAAAACACAGTCTCCATGGGTCCCAACAGCATTCTAGGATGCTTCTTAAATGGCTTAAAAAAATCAGGGCCACTAGAAACCCTCTTTAATGTCAGCCTCTGAATGGATTTTGTCCCAGAGGAATGGAGGACTGCAACATTTGTCCCTATGCACAGGGGGGGGGGGGGGGGGGGCATCAACTGACCAAGGGAAAGTACAGTTGTGTACACTTACCATAAATGTAGATGTTCAAGTGTATTCACTGATGCAGTCAATACATTTCGGTAATCTGCTGGCAGGTTGCCCTCAGTCGGCCTGCTTAACAAAGTCTTGGGTCCTGCGTTGGTTGCTGTCCCTTCTTCCATGACGTCAGGTTGTCAGGGGTATAAAACATGCAGCCAACGGCATTACATCAGTTTTTCTTGCCCCAGATGTCAGGTGCCCCCCAAATGGGGAGCAAAATAAAATTAAAAACACAAAAATATACCTCTAACCAAAAGCAAATACACCAAAAACGCTTTTAAGCATAGTAAAAAAAAGTAGAGCGATAGTAAGAGAAAAACAGGGGGCTGGAGGGAGGGTAACCAGGACTGTAACAGTGAATACACTCGAACATCTACATTTACGGTAAGTGTACACAACTGCACTATGTTTTTCGTGCTTCACTGTTGCAGTCATTACATTTGGGTAGATTCCCAAAGCTATGGTTGGGAGGATGGAGTTCTACAGCATTAGGTCCAGTTATAAGGCCCTGCAGAACAGCAGTGGCAAAGCCAGCTCTAGATTTAGAGAAAATTGGTAAGTGATAATGCTTGGTGAAAGTATGAACTGAACTCCAGGTAGCAGCTTCTAGAATATCCCTGGTAGGAACACCTCTGAGAAAAGCTGCAGAAGTAGATGCAGCCCTGGTGGAATGAGATCTGATCCCCTGGGGGATAGGTTTTCCATGGTGCTTATAGCAGAAATTAATGCAATGGCTTATCCATTTAGAAATGGTTTGTTTTGAAATAGCCTTCGCCTTTGCCCCTGCAGCAAATGCTACCAGCAGTTGTTCAGATTTTCTTCGAGACTTAGTCCTGTCCAGGTAGAATCTAAGTTGTCTGTGCACATCCAATGAATGCAGAATCCACTCACCTTTGTTCTGTGGATTGGGAAAGAAAGTTGGCAAATGAATGGACTGATTAAGAGCCACACTGGATACCACCTTGGGCATGAAGGATGGATTGGTCCTGAGTGACACCCTGTCCGTATGAAAGATGATGAAAGGCTCCACTGCCATAAGGGCCTGTAATTCAGATATCCTCCTAGCTGAAGTGATTGCTAAAAGGAAGGCTGTTTTCCAAGAAAGAAATTTTAAGTCTGCCGAAGTAGCTGTCTCAAAAGTAGGTAGAGTGAGTTTCTCCAATACAAATTTAAGGTGCCAAGCAGGGGTTGGAGCTCTCCTGGGTGGTCTCAGGTTTTTGGCCCCTCTGAGGTACTGCTTGAGCAGAGGATGAGAGAAGAGGGGAGGTTCTGTGTTGTAATGAGCTGAAAT
The DNA here is from genome assembly GCF_019279795.1 of Protopterus annectens. NCBI lineage: Eukaryota > Metazoa > Chordata > Ceratodontiformes > Protopteridae > Protopterus > Protopterus annectens. Next base: position 1,153,164,254 of record NC_056733.1, read on the forward strand.
GGCTGCGGCGTGGATTTTAATGGAGGAAAAAGACAGGCCCTTGTGAAACATTTCAGTTAAGTATTGCAAAATCTGAGATAAATTGGGCACTGCTGTGCTCATCCCTTGAGATTGATTCCAGGCACAGAATCTTTTCCATTTGTCAGCATAAGATTTTCTAGTACTAGGTCTTCTCGCCTCCAAGATGACATCCATCACAGGTTTGCTGAGGGATGCTAAGGGTGAATTTAAGTGATTAGCCAAGCTAAGTTTCAATGTTGGGAGCTGAGGGTGCAGAATTTGGTTTTCCTGCTGAGACAGTAAGGAAGGTGTCTGAGGCAGGTGCCATGGAGAAATTTGTGACACACTGCGTAGGAGTGGGTACCAGTGTTGACATGGCCAGTCTGGAGCAATCAAAATAATTTTTGGTTTGTCCTGTTTGACTTTTTGCAGAACCTTGGAGAGGAGAGACAGAAGGGGAAAGGCGTAGACTGATAGGTTTTTCCAGCTGAAGGACAGAGCATCCACTTTCCAGGCTTTTTTGTGAGGAGTTCTTGTGCAAAATTTGCCCAACTGGTAGTTGTGGGGGGAGGCAAATAGATCTATGTCTGGGCTCCTCATTTGCTTGTCAACATGTTGAAAATCCACGGTTCCAGTTTCCATTTGTGTGGGTCCATGAGATTTCTGCTTAGTTCGTCTGCCAGAATATTCTGTTTTCCTGGCAGGAATTGAGCTTGTAGTTGCACTTGGTAGCTCAAGGCCGTGTTCCACAATACCATGGCTAGTCTGCAGAGGGGGTAGGAATGTGTACCCCCCTGCTTGTTTATGTACCACATGACCGTGGTGTTATCTGTCTTTACCATTAGTTGTCCTGGATGAATGCAGTCCTTGAAGGCTGTCAGAGCATTCTGTAAAGCTAACATTTCAATTTGATTGATATGTAGGCGCATTTAATTTGGGCTCCATTTGCCCTGAAAGCACTTCCCTGCCAGATGAGCCCCTCCATGCATAGTCTGATGCGTCTGTAGTTAGGGTTTGGCCAACAGGGGGTAGTGTGAATGGCAGTCCCTTGTTTTGGTGGCAGGCCTCTGCCCACCATAGGAACTCTAGGCGTAGGCAAGGTATGATAGGAATCATTGTTTCCAGGCTGTGACAATGTTGACTCCATAAACTTTTTAAGTACCACTGAAGTTTCCTCATATGCAGTCTTGCATATGGAATTAGAAGAATGCAGGAGGCCAAGAATCCCAAGGCTTGCAGTATTTGTCTTGCAGATAGCAGGGTTTTGGTGGCCACCTGTTTGAAGTAGGTTATCAAATGAATTTTCTTTTCTGGCGTGAAAGGAAAGCCATCTGGGCAGTTGTATTCAAGCTTGCACCTAGGAATGTAATCTGTTGGCAGGGTACCATTTGTGATTTCTTTTCTTTTATGGTGTACCCTAGACAATTTAGAACCCTTTTTACAAACGCCAGATGTTTTAAAAGTATGGCCTGGTTTTCTGCCTGAATTAGACAATTATCCAGGTATGGATATATCTGAATATTTCTTTGCCTGCAAAATGCAATTACTGGAGCCAGGCACTTTGTGAATACCCTGGGTGCGGTAGACAAGCAAAAGGGCAGTGCAGAGAACTGATAATGCAAGTATCCTGCTTTAAAGCGTAGGTATCTTCTGCAAGATTCCCTGATTGGGATATGCAGGTATGCTTCTTTTAAATCTAGAGTTGCCAACCAGGCATCCTTGCCTAGCATAGGAAGTAACTGGTGAAGAGTCAACATCTTGAATTTTGGAATGTCCAGAAAGATGTTTAGAGTAGACAGGTCCAGAATTGGATGCAATGAATTGTCTTTTCTGGGTACCACGAAAAGTCTGGAATAGAAACCTTGTCCCTTTTCCTCTTCTGGTACCGGTTGAATAGCCCCAATGTTTAAGAGGGACGTTTGGAGTTGGCAACATGTGGAAATGAAATCCGTATCCTTGGGACTATATTTAAAACCCATTTGTCCTGGGTTATGAGTTGCCAGTTTTTTGCATGAAGAGCAATCTTTCCCCCCAAAGGGGCGGCTGAAAGGCAAGTGCTTGGTAATTTTAAAGGAAAGTCATTGAGACTGTTTACCATAGGGGGGTGTCTTGTTATTTCCAGATTTGGAAGTGGAAGCACCCCATTGCTTAGTTCTGAGACTCCCTTGGGACTGAAACCTGGTGCTTTTGGTGTGTCTGGGTTTGGCTTGAGTGGATCTGGAAGGAGCTGGAAAGGACCAGTTCTTAGTAGGCCAGTGCCTACTAAATCTTGGAGGTTGCACTTGTAAGAAATCTTTCACAGTTTGCATAAATTTAGCTTTATCTTCCATCTTTTTTAGAATTTCTTCAGCCTTATTGCCAAACAGGCTGTCCTGATTTAAAGGAGCATCCAACAATTTTGCTTTAACATGATCAGGCAGAGATTACTCCTTAACCCAAGCATGCCTTCTAAGCACAGACCCAGTAACAACAGCCCTGCAAGAGGCCTCTAAAGAATCAAAACCACATTGCAAAGTATGTTTGCCAACTTGTTCAAGTGAATGCAATAAATCCTGTAAATCTTTATTTTCCACACAGTCAGAAATCAACATAATTTTCTGTTTAAGCAGTCCCATGAGATACTGTTGATATTTTAGCATATGAAATTGACAGTTTAAAGCCTTGATTGCCAAGGTTGCAGAGGTATAAACCTTTTTACCCCATCTATCCAGCACCCTGGAGTCTCCATCAGAAGGGGTAGGATTTTTAGCAGTAGAAGCCTTAATGCCCTTGGGCCCCTGAGAAATGGTTTCTGGGTCCGCAACAGGATTTTTGAAAAGGAACTTGTGGGACTCAGGAACCCTGCAGTACCTGTCTGGTTTACTAGGAGCCGAAGGCAGGGAATCAGGGGCCATACTGGATTCCGAGAACACATCATCAACAATGTCTAGTACAGGAGGTATAGCCTATGCTGAGGAAGAAGAAGGAAATCCCTAAGCCTCTTTTTGGATTCAGAAAATTCTTGACTTTCCCAGTGGAAATGCTCCCTTAAGGTATGTAAAGTTTCCCCAAAAGAAAAGTCCTCGGGGGGGTGGAATACTCTGCATCAGAGTCCTCATAAGTAGGTATGGCCAAATTCAAGTCATTAGAAAAGTCAGAAGAAACAGAGTCCTGATCAGAAGATTCATAGTCAAGCTTAGCCCTAGGCCTCTTAGAAGGGCGGGGGGGGGGGGTTTGACTACCCCTGATTAGAGTAATTAGATCTTCAGCCATTTTGATCATTTGTTTTTTAGGCATAGGGGCCTGAACATGTGGCCTGGGCATCAATTTGTTAGACACAGATCGAGATTTAGGCCTTAGTATTGAAGGTGGAGTCGGTTTGGACCCATCCAAGGTAGAGACATCTGTGGGTTCCATAGGTGAAGCATCTCGCGGCATACCGGACTCCGAATGGGTCTCAGTAGAGGCCTGCGAATCAGAAGTAGCTGGTATCAGGGGCTGTGAATGTGCCTCACTGTGTACCGGCGAACTGGCGACTGGCTTAGAAGCGTAGTCAGCAGTTTTGGACCTCGGCGACCTGTCTCTACCTTTTTCTTTGCATTTTTTCAGAATTCTGGTAGTTGGATGGCTAACCAATGTCATTTCTGGATAATTAAACCAAGAACCAAAATATTTAGAGGCAAAAATGTACAGACGACGGATAGTGCGCTGATTAAATAAAGCACAAAACCGACAGCAAGATACGTCGTACAGTACAAATGAAAATCTTTATGAGGTATTTGCTTCCCACAAGTAATGCGATTATTAACTTTTACTGACATCGGTAAGGAGCAAGAAAAATTTTCCCCAACGGGGTACTTAGCTTTAAGTTGAAGACTTTGGTTCTGAAACTCAAAAATGAAAATTTCAGGAGTTGGCCGACCGGCACTTGCGAACTGCTTCTGCTTCGGGCACCGCATGGCAAGAAAGACTGATGTGATGGCGTAGGCTGCATGTTTTATACCCCTGATGACCTGACGTCATGGAAGAAGGGACAGCAACTGATGCAGGACCCAAGACTTTGTTAATCAGCCCGACTGAGGGCAACCTGCCAGCAGATTACCCAAATGTAATGACAGCAACAGTGAAACACGAAGAACATCTACAGATCCATAAGCTTGACCAGTATTACCTGCAAGGCCACAGAAAGAATTATCATGGACCTGATCAATAATGATAAGAACTCTCCAAAAACTGGACCAAACCCAATCTGGCTTTGTCAAAGGGAGGTCTTGCCTGCTCAATCTGGTGGACTTCTTCAAAAAAAATCATCAGGGCCATGGACCTTGCCATAGCTTTTGACACAACCCCCCACTTAGGGATCATAGACAAACTGAGTTAGGCATAAACCTCTACATCATCAGATGTGCAACTAACTGGCTCATTGACAGGGCACATGTTGTCTGGATAGGTTACTCCACTTCCAATAAGAAGCCTGAATACTAGTGGTGTCCCACAGAGCTCAGTGTTAGGACCCCTTATGTTTGGTACATATTTATCTGAAGTGAAGGCCAATGTTGGGGACCTCTGGGTTGCCAAGTTCACTGACAACTGTAAGCTGGGAGTAATCACTGGATCCCCAAACGATGCTGGCATTTTACAAACAGCCCTAAAATGATAAATGACTGGTGCCAAAATCATGGGCTTAGACTAAATGCTAAAAAATGCATAGTAATACTCTTCAGTAAATCAAATATCCCTACAAATTATAATACTGATTGCAACCCTTTAAAGTAGACCCAGTGGTGTGGAACCTAGAAACACAGACAGTAACCTAAACTTGGACCACCAGGTAACTACAGTAATGAGGAAATCCTTCTGTGTGGCTCAACTTATAAGTAAAAGCATGGCAACAAGATCAAAGGAAGTCACTATAATCACCCCTACTCAAGCCCAAAATCGAGTATAATACTCCCTTCTGCATGTGCCTAACCAGGCACTTAAACTGGAGAAACCCCAGAGGTTTCTCACTAAAAAAAATACAAAGTGTAAGACACATGTCTTACATAGACTGCCTAAAGGCCCTATCCCTTTAACTCTGTCACAAAAGGAAATACTGTCAGCCTAGCTGTATGGAATTTTGTAAATAATCATATGTCGTTTGTGAGTATTACTATGATTTAATAGAAATGTGACAGGAGGAGATACTGCCAGCACACCTATCTGGAATGTTGTATACAGTTATATGTCATTTGTGAATATTAGCAGGATGTAATTGCTTGTATTACCACTATATTAGAACTGTATGTTGTCTGTATATCAAGTTGCTGGTACAGAAATGCGTGTACAGTACTGAGCTTAAGTATGTGTCCACAGTGTACTCTACTGGAAAAGAATAGAAATGCATATAAAATATAGTACCTGTGCAAATGTATATGCTTTAATAGTGGGAACTAGAATATAGAGGGTTAACTTGCAAAGCTTAAAGAAAAAAGTTGAAATTAATTATTTTTATAATTGTGCTACAGAAGTTAGTTTCAATGCAGCAAGGAGACAGGATGTCTAAAACTAGAAAGCCTTCTGCATTGTGTTGTGTTTTACTGTTTTAAGACTTCTAAGATCTGCAAACATCTAAGAGAAGTCTTTTATGTATTTTTCAAAGGGAGATGCTACATGCTACCTCAATGGTTGTTTTGAGCCTGGAAAATGAAGTCAGATGACAAAAAGTGATGTCATGTTGCAAGTATCCCAGCAGTAATATTTGATATTAATTTAAGAACTCTCCGAGAGAGAGAGAAACTGGGCATTTTGTATTTGTCTTTGACCTGACAGCATCAACTGGGAAACATCCACTCACCACTTCTGCCTGCTTGTTGTTCTGTAAGTAAGCTAACTAGGGTACAGTAATTTATTTTAGATTCAGCAAGGAATACAGTAAAGATTAGTTTAGATGTTTTCTGTATTTGAGACTATTCTGCAATGTTGTTTTAAATATTTCCTGTGATTTTGAACTCTGAAGTTACTGTGATGATTTATTGAGTATTGTCTTGTTCTTTCATTATTTACTGTTAAATATATTTAAACCTATCTTTGTGGCTGATATTCTGAGAGACATATTTAAGCTCTGAGAGTACTTGCATATGTATTTGGTGACACTGTGAGCCACTCCTAATAGCCTTGCTCTTTGTTATGCTACCATTTGGATATATAGTAACATTACACAGTAAGATTGGACACCCTTTGCTAAGGGCCTTAAAGTAGCTGATAAGTAGTGGCTGGTGGCAAGAAAAACTACCTTATAGTCTTGGCAGAAGGGGGCATAGCTAGTAAACCTGTGCCAGCATTTCCCAGGCGCGTGTGTGTGTGTGTGTGTGTGTGTGTAAATCAAATCTCAAAGTGTGTGTATCAGCTACTTAGGCAGGGTAGGGTATATGAAGCACTGGTTGGACAGACAGGGTGCTGGAGTCTTATACCAGTGCCAGCTGGGAGTCTTAATGGGGATATGAAGAAAGAGAGAGAAAAAACAGCCCCAGACTGACTGTGATCCTTGTGTGTTCTTAAGGGAAATTACACTTTATTGTGTGTGTACTTGTCATTCTCCCAGTGTGTACGTTCCCCACTGTTGCCAGTGGTGAGGACTGAGGCTCCCTGAGTACTGGGCCAGTGTTGGGGCATCACACTCTGTCTCATATCGTTTACTGAGAGGGGGAGTTATGCCTGTACAACAAGGCATTCTCTGAGCCAGCCCTGATGAAAATGTTATATGTTTGCAAGAAAAATTATACAACAGTAACACATTCCACAGACCTGAACCTTGTTTCTGACTCTAACAGAACTTCCTGGGGAGACACATTCATATCCCAAAGGCTACCTCGTCTATGGAATAAACTTCCTAGCCTTGTACAGCAAAGTGAGTCGCTCACTCTCTTCAAAAATAATGTGGATAAATGGATGGGGAACAGTAAATTCACTCCTGGGGAACTGCCCATGTCCCTTATAGGCAGAGGCAGTCTGTAAAGTGACTCAGGGCTCCAACACCAAAGGTCCACTACCCTGATATTACCCTATCTGATATCTGGGGAATTAAGACATAATACTGTCATTTCCTGGGTATTATTGACTAGGCTTGTAAAAGCTCTTATGCCATTAGTCTAGTAATTACCTTTGAACCTATGAATGTCATTCTTTGGCTCCTTTTCCTATGGTGCCTTCTTTACCTAGCCTTGTATTGGGATGGAAAGGACCACTGCTTGTTAAGGTAGTTTCTGCTGAAGTGAGGAGGTTGAACTTGGAGAAAGTCTATAACAGTCTACATGGACTTGGCGTTATCTTCCATTTATTTGGAGTACAGCTTCAGCTTTGGGACTAAACAGAAAGTTTCTATCCAAAGGGGCATCCCAGAGGCTGGATTTGACATGATCTTGTGGGAATTGCTCTCTCAGCCAGGCATGTCTTCTTATGATAGAACATGTAGCTGCAGCCCTATTGGAAGCTTCCACAGCATCACATATGCAGTGCAGGGAGTGTTAGGCTACCTGAGGGCAGGAATTACAAAAGTCTAATAACTCCTTAGAAAGACCCTTGTTCTCCATGGCCATCAATATTTTCTTCATTTGATCCAGAATAATTTCCTGGTACTTAACCCTGTGAAACTGGCAAGACAAGGCCTGCATGGCTAGAGTAGCAGATGTGTAATTTTTGTTTTGCCAAACATGTCTAAGGCCCTACTTTCCTTGTCAGTAGGCAGGGGTTTTTGGACTAGTTAGCTTTAGCTCCCGTAGGGCCTGGGGTCACAACCTCAGGGTCTGTCTCAGTTATTTTTGTGAATCCAGAACCCTATAAAACCTGTCAAGCATTTTAGAGGCAGGGAGTCTGGCTTTAAGGAGAAGTCCTGGAATACATAATCTACCACCTCTAAGACAGGAGGCATGGTGAGCGGTTCATGTTCAGGAGGGTTAAGAAATTCCTTAATTCTTTTCTTTGACTGAGTGTAGTCTTGTGCTTGCCACTTGAAGTGTTCCCTCAAGGTGTGTAGAGTTTCCCTAAACCCCTCCGAGTCTGAATCCCCACAGGAGGCAATGGAAACATTCTCTTCAAAGGAAGATAGATTCCTCCTGGTCGAAATCATCATCTAAGTCAAAGGAATCAGAAGAAATCTCCTGGAGGAGTGTTGTGTTTCTTTTTCTTTAACTAGGAGAGATTTCAGGGGGAGGGCATCTGGATCTAACCAGAGAGATCAGATCTTCAGCCAACCTTACAAGAGCCTGTTGGTATGCCTGTGAATGGGAACAGATAGGCCCAGGCTGAGACTGGGAAAGAGCTGCTTTCTTGTGAGTGGCCTTAGGTTTTGGTCTGTGGCCAACCTCCAGCCCTGAATGGACAACCAATTCCTGTGGGCGAAAGGCTGTTGCAATGTTCTGGTGACATGAAGACCTATCAATGGTCATAGCACGGCCATCTGAAGCTGGAGCCTACACAGCAGTCCCAGACCCAAACGAACTGAGTCATACAGCTTGAAAGGATGTTGAGGGACCTGAAGGCATATCGGACTCAGAACGGGTCTCAACAGAGGCCTGTTCCACCACCTTGGTCATGGAGGGAGGCTGCGAAAGCACCTCACCTTCAGCAATAACAAGTCTAGAAGGACTGGCCAATGGCAAGCACTCATCATCAAAGGCCCCAAACCTGGATTATTTTTCCTTATCTCTTTTTTGCCTCGGGATTTCTACTTCAGTTCAACCAGCAGACACCAGAGGACACAAGCGGCTTGACAACTCACTAAGATGCCTTGCTAAAACACTGGCCTTACATCTAATGGTTCTGCTGTTAAAGCGAGCACAAAAATGGCATTTGGGGACATCATGTTCTGGCCTCAAGCAAGTCACATAAAAAGAGTGGAAGTCTCAGTGTGGTATCTGTTTGCCACAGCGGAGACAATTATTAATTTTCTCTGACGTTAGTCAAACAATGCATAAAAGGATCTCCAATGGGTTACTCAGCTTTCCAGCGTCCTCTCTCGCTGGTGCAGACTGACCGACGCACTGAGTGGAACTCTGCTTCAGGCTCCAATGGCAAGAACTGAAATTATGGTGTCAAATGACTCCCCTTACATCCAAGCACAGTTGGATCGGATAGGGTGTCTACCAGCTCCAGGAGGCGGGATATTATTCTCTGGTAGTGGGGCCAACTAAGGGCTTCCACAGCAGGCAATCCCACAAATTAGGACTGTAACAGAGAGTTTACCTTTGTAAAAGCTCCTTATTTCATTTCCTTCTTGTTGTTGCCCAAACTTTTAGGATTCTTATTTCGGAGATACTTGCTTGGGAGCTTCCCACTACAGGAAGTTCTTTGCTGATAATCTGAAAATAAAGACCTTTGCTCTGCTGTTCCGTGTAGGGAGAATAAGGGCAACTTGACAAAGACACACTGAGAAGGGACGGCAATGCAAATGTGGTGCAGGTGGAGGACATTCAGCACAAAGTAACTCACTGATAGCAGCAGCCAAAGCAAGTGTGTGGAAGTTTACATTCTCATGGGGAAGGTACTATGGACCACTAAGATGAAGCAAATATCAGATGCCCTTGCCCACGGTTCAGACCAAACTCCTGCACAGACAGTATGATAGCAAAAAGATAAAGAAACCTAATGGCTGCCTGCATGATGGTCACTCTGGACTACTCTCACTAACGGCAACATTCTAGAGCTACTTCCCAATATGAGGAAACAAATAGGCTCAAGTCCAGTACAGGTGATTTGATGGCTGGCAGACAAGATGGCAAAAAGATCTTTTAAAAAAAAACAAAGTTGAGCTTAGTTTATTGTGAAAATAAAACATGAAAGATGTGCATTATTCTCAGTCACCTAAAACCCAAATGGACACAGTTATTACCACTTACATTGTAAGTTTATCACTGATTTTTAGTAGTAAACATGTGACTTGTATGATAAGCCATGTGGTAACGAAAGTTTATTTTGCAGGAAAAAAAGCTTTAAAATGTAAATACTTCAGTAACTATATTAGGACAATTACATAGCTACTCATAAAATGTTGTGTTCACAACAAACATTTAGACTGTAGGCTGAGAAAATGAATACCAATGACACAAAAATTTCACAGTGAGTGAACTGTGCTCATGCCTTCTGTGCTGTGCCACCCGTGGAAAGATATATTTCTCATTCCACCTCCTCCTTCTAAGTGAGATGCAACACAAAATAAATTAATTTACTAATGCAGTTTAATAAAGGGTTCGTTTGAAAATTAAACAGTTGCATGCAAGAACATTACCCTTACTTTAACAGGGAGGAAATTAACTTTACAAATTCACCTCTTGAAGAAAATTATTTTTTTAATAAATATCTTTAACAAATAAAGTTTTAGTACCAAATGCACTAGAAAAAAATTACTATGCAGTACTACCTCCAGATGTAAGATACTTACTCAGAAAATTTCACACTTTCAACGGGCTAGTATACATGCTATTAAAGTCTTTTGTATAGTACCTATCTGACTTGAATGATATTGTACTACTTTACTTCAGAGAATGACAATTACTGTCCTTACCTCTATTTTCTTCTCAGATGAGATAACTGTCCACATGTCATAACATCCAGGAAGTTCAAATGTTGTGACCACCTGTGGGCGTATGCTTCTCTGAAAATGTTAAACAGTAGAAAATGTATTCAAGTTCAATAATGTGCAAGATTCAATTTATCTACTTTAGTCACTAATTCTCTCCCTAGTTGACCCCATTTCAGAACACTGTAGAATCACTCAGCAAACATTTATAGCACAAATGTAGGAAGAAAAAAACACTGATGTTCCTAGGGGATTACAAGCTGTTTCTAAGTACTCTGAAACAGCCCTGGTAAACCTAGGAGGATACTATAGCACTAGAAAAAACAACCTGAGGCAGACTCACCACCACAGGTTTTCGCTTAGTGCAGTTTTTGGGGAGAAACACATTCAAACTAAAGTTGTTTACTATTCTAAATTAGAGAGACACTACACAAAGAAATGATTAAAATGGCCAACAGTTAGTCTGAGTCTGTTTTTATTTTTTTTTTGTTAAAGCCATACACCATAGCTTGACATCTTCAAAGGGTGCTCAAGCTGCAAAGTTACAATGTTCATTAACTCTTCTAATCCAAAGAAAGTACACTTTGGCTTTTTTAAGGAGATGCTTCTCCATTTCAATGTTCAATATTCGCAACAAGAAAGGTGTGTCCACTAAACAAGTGCTGACTTCCTCCCCCTCTGCCTTTTACTCAGCCTACAAAGTAATAGCTGCTGCTGTAGCATCTCTAACATCTGGAGTTAAAATGCACTCATTTCTAAAATATTTTTACATAAATTTATAAAACACATACTCTTACCAAAGCAGTTGATGTACAAGCAGACCCTCCCCTGATGGGTCATAGGTTTGGTGCATCTAACAATCAGAATTATGCACTTTTCTGTGAAACCTTGAATTTGGGGATGTCAGCGTACTAATACTGTCACATGCCATGACATAACACAAAAGCTTTGCAAAGGCGAATGTCATCCAAGCACACCATTTCACCCCCATTCCACCAGTGAACACCATCCTGCAAATCAAGAAATTATTCAGATTTGACACTACATTATTAAAGAAAATACACTTGCTCAAAGTAGCTGTAACTAATGGAACAACTACTCATCTACATAGTGACAGAGACAGCATATTGCTATTCCGTCAAGTTTTTTTTTTTTTTTTTTGGGGGGGGGGGGGTAGTCCTCTCCAAGATCAATCAATAGGTTACAAAAACATTTGTTACTTCAACCTTTGAAGATTCTCATCAAGTTCAGTGATGGGATGAATACTACACATTGCTATCATGGAAAAAGGAGGGGAGGCATGAGCAAGCATTTAGCTCAGGTCGTAGAGATCTTGAGTATTTATTTCCTAAAAGTAGACAAGACAATAATGCTTAATAAAGGTGTGCACCAAATACCAAGTGGCCATGGCAGGATGCCTGCAGTAGAAACAGTCAGGGCTTTTATTCAAGACTGAATAATATGTGGAATTCCTGCTGTGAGCTATGACCAATTCCTGCCAATCCCAGATAAGGTATACCTCTGCAGCTGGACTGCACAAGGCCTTTGGATCTCAAATTTTCCTTGTTCACAATTATAATCATAATCTCTCTCTCTCATACACACACACACACACACATTACACATATATATCCCAGGAAGGAATGGATATTTATCTCCAACTGCCACAGCACCTCTTTCCTGTCTGTCCAGTACACTGCTAACAGCCAAACAATTAGTACCCAAAACCATCAATTAGAAGACACATTTAGAATATGCCTACAGCACTGCATTAGACTGTAATAACTCAATCAAAGCTTTCGCTCTTCACAGAAGGCATGCCATCAGAATCTTTTCACATCTTGTGTAATACCTTAAACACTTCAGTAACCAGCCACGCAAAACTTCAATAGTGGAAGAGTATTACAACATTTTACTTACGACTGAGCAAAACACATGGATTGACAAATATACTAAGATACACTTTTACATAAAGAAAATTAAAATAGTTGTTCTAAAAAGACAGCCACCTTCAGAAAAAAATCCATCTGCAATCTAGTTCAGGGCTACATCCCTTTACTTATGGCATAACCTATGCTGTCTCAACTCATAATTAAGTCAGCACTTGAAATAAACAGGCAAAAGGCAGCTTAAAGGCTAAGGCTAAAGCTTAATGCAGCTAAAACAACACAACCAGTTATTTTGTACTTTGAATAGTATACCCTAATAAGCATATGTATACTTAACTTTTTTTTTATTTACCTTCTACCATGATTACATGATTGTATTAGTGAAATGTATAACATGTATTTTTCATTTTGTGTTTGTATCTGAGATTGAATCAACATTTATATCTGTATGCTGCATATGTATTGTACTGTTATTTATAAATGTGAACCTGTTCTCCCCGGGTCTCCACTGAAAAAGGACATTTTGACAGTCGGACTTTCCAGATAAATAAATGTAAAATAAATAAAATTATACAGACAGCACTTACTGCTTCTACCAGCAGTTGCTTTCCTGAATGCAAGGCAGTCAGACAGTGCTCAAAGCAGATTTAGTGTCAGGTTCATAAACTGTTCCTGCTCCCAGCTTGTACTGTCCAAAGCCCACTACAGAGGACATCCACTGTCAATTCATTTTAAGCGAACTCTAAACTCAGACATTAAGTCCAAATAACGTGACATAAAAGCCCACATCTCAGGCACAAAAGATACTATTTTCGATTGTTTCTGCTTTCGACAACACTGACAGATTGCAGAACTTTTTTGGAATCACCATCAAAATCACCTTTGGAAGGAAATGTGTGTTTATCCTAAAGGACACTGCCTTCATTATAAACACACAGGGCTCCCTACATATAAGAGTGTTTGTGTTTAGGGTGACTGCTACCAGAACATTGTTTTCCAAAACACTAACTCTAGTGCAGGAAAGCCAGCAAGCTAAAATGGAAACTTAAAAGGAAGAAAAAAGTATCACATTGGACACAAAAAATGTGGGTTTCAGGTTAGCGCTTTCGTTTATATAATATACATAAACTTCTTCAGAAGTGGTAGCAATACTTGAATAGCAGAATAAATCACTGGTTATGATGTTTTCCAAAACACTAACTCCAGTGCAGGAAAGCCAGCAAGCTTAAATGGAAACTTGACACGCAAGCCTGTCACAAGTGAAGCTCAAGTCTCAGGAAGTGGTAGCAATACTTGAATAGCAGAATAAACCACTGGCTATGACTCAGGTTTAATTAGCAGCTTAGACATTTGTTGGAGTTAAACATGGGAAATGGGAGTGTTTATCCTAGGGAGTGGAGTGAACCAGAGTTGTCCAATGTCACAATCCCTTGGAGGAGAAGCCTTGAAATAATGGACGTCCATGGGGCAAGGCTTTTGGTAACCAAATCAGACATACAACAGCCCTTAACTTAAGTGCATTATTGTGTGCACTGAAAGAATACTCTGTTCTATATAGTATATACTGTCTTTTCAAACTACTGCTAGCATGATTATTAGCTTGAATAAAAGCTGCAAGAATAATATGAAATATAAAGGGTTAATTTAGAAATAGAATAAAATGCTAAAAAATAAGAAGTAGTAAATGTGCTGGCATAGCATAGTTAAGATTTTGGCATCCATGTGAAGGAGTATGTTATTGAGAAACAAAGTCTGTAAAAATAACTATGTAGATGGCAGCTGCAAGGACATCCATGAAGTAAAGAAATGTAACATCAAGTTTCAGATAGTGCTGGAACACCACGTTTCAGATAATGCAAGACTGAGTTTATTTTATTTATTTTACATTTGTTAAATGGGACAGTCTAGCTAGATATATGTCAATTTTCAGTACAGACCCGGGGAGAAAAGCTTCACAAAGAACAGACATTAAAAATAAAATTACAGTTACAAAACATTAAAGTTCAGTTACAGATATATTAAAGTTCAGGTAAGATAAAATACAGATAAAATACCCCTCCCCCTATTATCAAATTTAAGGATTATATATATATATATATATATATATATATATATATATATATATATATTAGAGGTAGTAACATTTAAAGTGACAATAATGTAAGGTGGAATAGCTTAGGAAAAATTACGTGATGATGAAACAGGAGGAGAAAGTATTAGTCAAGGTTGGTACCGGGACAGAGCCAGTGGCTAGTAAGATAAAATTTAAGTTTATTTTTGAAAAGTGAAGTAGAGGGGATACAAGAGAGGTCACCAGGAAGTAGGTTCCAGCTTTTTCCCACTGTATTAGAGAAAAGGGAAGCTCCTGCTTTATTGTTGGGTTTATGTGTAGATACTAGTAGTTTATTAGCTGAGCGCAGGTTAGAAAGATTTTTATATGAAAGGATAAGATTTGAAAGAATTGGTGTTTTATCTGGATAATAAAGGATTTTATGGGAAATAATTAGTTGCTGAAATAAAAACTGATTGTGTAGTTCCAGCCAACAGAGTTGTTTTAAATTTAGGCAGTGGTGGGTTCTAAATGGGTAGCTGGTAGCAAATTTGGCTATACTGTTATAGGAGATTGTCAGTTTGTTGAGGTTAGTTTTTGATAGATTTGTGTATATAGGTGAGGCATAGAAGAGAGTGGAGAAGAGGTGGGTGTGGGCAATATTAGTTCTAGCTGTGGGAGTGAGGAAGGGCTTAATTTTGTAAAGGGAGCCTAGTTTTTGGTTTACCGATTTTATTGTGGTATCGATATGGGTATCATAGTTAAGGATGTGGATCATCAAACTACAAAGAACCAAGGACAAGAGAACAAAGGAAAACTGTTATACAAAGAAAGAACTGTATTACATCAGACTTTGAGAAAAATACCAGACCTTCTGGTATAAATGTAACTATGCATAAACAGACTTTGGGAATTTGCTATAGAGAGCTGACAGCATATGTGTTGTGTGTCTGTAGAACCAAAAGTCAAATGTAACAAATGTACTAACTAAAGCAGTTTACTGAAGCAGTTTGCCTCTGTGTATTTATTGTACTTAGTACAATCCAGTATTTAAAAGTAGCTATTCATACTAAGAGTTAATATACTGTGGTGTGCTTGCATGCAAATGTAAATAAGAAGTAACCAACAGGAAGACAGTACAGAATTCTTCAATGGAGAGCTACATTTGACGGATCGCATGGTTTCTCCTTGTGACAACTACAGCTACTTTTTCATTTTATTCAGTTAGTATGTCCAGTTGCAAAGCAAACGTTTTCCTCCTTCTTCTGCACAGTATCAAATAGCAGAACAGTGCATCTCTGCAAGTTTCACAGGTCCTGCACATTTGCACAGCTGATTTTGCCAGCTGTGTTGACCAACTTTTGGGAGAATCAACGAGGGACTACCACGCTTTCTTGATAGAAGATATGGCCACCTTCCACACAGAAACTGGTAATTCTTTTCTTTGTATCTCACTCTACAGCATGGATGCTATTAAACAAAAAAGTGTCAAATGTAAAACTACCTTTCAGGTAGACAGTAATGACAGTCCAGCACAGGTATGGCTAGGTTTTAAAGATTGGTATAAACAACACAATAGTGCATGCAGTACCTTATTGGGTAATGCTGACGTCAATGCTTTATGTAAATGCATTATGTTTGACTGGTATCTTAAACAGCAACATGATTGGTATGACAGTAAATGTTTATGTCTTAAAAGTAATGGTAAACAACCAGATGCATTATGTCCTGCCACCACATGTAAAATGTTAACTTTAGAGTTACAATATCAGTCAAGTCAGTTATTTACAGACTCTTCTGTACATCTTGCTAGACAAACGTGGCATAAAACCAATGCAGATTACAAAACAGATAGCAGCAACGAGGTTCATGGTGAACTGACAAAAAGATTTAATAATGTTGTTGTTGTGTCTTTCGGCTTTTCCCGGTTAGGGGTCACCACAGCAGAACTCCGGTCCGCTAATGATTGGCAGTAGATTTTTACGTGCCGAGTTGCCAGCCCTGACGCACAACCTTCAATGAAGGTACGCCCATTCATGCATGTCTCCACACAGAAGACGCTCTAGCTGAGAATCGAACAGGACGTCTTACTGTGAGGCGACAATGCTACCACAGCACCACCACCGCAGTATTCGACAAACTTCTAAAAGCCAGACAGTGAGTTCAGCACCACCACCGCAGTATTCGACAAAAAGATTTAATAAACTTCTAAAAGCCAGACAGAGCGAGTTCAAAAAGTTCAGACAACATATGCAAACACTTTTTCAAAAGTGCACAAGAACTTTAAAGTCAGCAAAACAGAATACTGACAAAGATAATCTGGTTAGTAAAGAGTTAAAAAAACAGCAGTTAACTGCGCTGATAAGAAATAATTTACGACGTACTATTCCACCTTTAGAAAATGGTTAACGGCACACAGCACAAACTTTCATTCAGTTAAAGCAGGGCACTTAAATAGTGATTTTAAAACCATTTCAAATAACAAAACAGTTCTAGGGCATAGAAATCAAATGAGAGCAGTTAAACGCACAATAAGACATGATGTCACAAGACTGACATGCATGCATTTTTTTTTATCTAAAGTGCAGCAAAAGGCAGACCACAGCAAATGTAAATCACGTAGATATATCTGTTTTAAGCATGTGTTAAAGTCAATGGGGGGGATTCAGTAATCCTCCATGTAAGACTAAGTCTTACTCGGAAATGGCTGCCTAAGAGCATGACGTCAGCGCACCATGCATATTCATGACGGCACACTGACTCAACTCTAAGGCTAACACGGACCGTGTAGGAGTGGAGGGGCCGTGTCAGACTGCCAAGCAGTCCCAATATCCACGCCCCTGCAAGTACCTAAATCTGCAAATGTCAGCAGATATGAGCGAGTCCGCTCAAATGTGTATACCCCCAACACTACACTCCCCCACATCGAAAACCCCTGTAAAAATTAAATAAAATGTAAAACAAATTTTTTTTTATTATTCCCGAAATAGCTGCTCGTATTTGCGTGTGTGTGTGCGGGTGCGCCCATTGCTTAGCTACAGTAAGCAGTTTAGACATCGAAGAGGATAATAAACTACTAATATGCAAATTAAACCAAATAGCAATAGTGTAATGGTAGAGCCTTCACACAAAGAGGATGCATTCCCAGTTTGAGTCCCACCACTCCCCTTTCCATTTTCAGTAGGAAATCTGTGCATATAAATAATTCCTGACATTTACCTTTTAAATGTTATTAAAATGCACTGAAATGGCCTATGTAGTAGTGAACGATATTTTAAATATATATAAGAAGGTGAAACGGTCATGCATACTAATGAATGCATAAGTAACCTATCTTAAGCAATGTGAAGCACTATTAAGCAACGTTTACCAGTATTAAGCACATTTAAGAATAATTGCCCATAGCCAAGCACTGCTTTAACTAGCGCAATGGCTTTGCGCGTAGCTGCGCATCGCGCCAACTCACGCATACAAAATATGTTTGCGCGAAGCTGCACACTGCACCAACTAGCGCAACGTCGGGCAACGTAGAGCAACGTTGGGCAAAGTAGAGCAAAATCGGTTAAACATACACACACCTCCAAGCCAGTCAGGCCAGTAGTAAAATAAAAAGCAATGACAGGCTTCGAACCAGGGATACTGTGCATCATAATCAAAGTACAGAACCACTAAGCCATGACAGCTGAGCATAAACATGCACTGTTAACATACATATACTTATAAATGGAAGTTTAACCACTGCTAAGCAGGTTTGCTGTTAGCTGAGAATTTTCAAAAATGGCCAATCACAAATAAGTGCAGGAAATGAGGCATATTTAAGCTCCATAGGCGGGAATACTCAACATAACTGATTGTAGCTCCCATTTGCAGTCAGAATGGCAGGTGCTGGAGAGGCTACTCACTTTAGAGCACAACGGTGGGGCATCGAGGAGTCAAAATACATGGTTTGGCTCCTAGTCCACCATCATGAGTCAAGACTCCTGCAGGGCCAGTTCCAAGGGACAAAGTACAAAGCAGGGGCTTGGAACCGGTTAGCTCATGATCTCACCAGTGCCACAGGCGTCCCTCGGACTGGTGAGCAGGTCCGTCACCACCATGCAGACCTGAAGAGATGGAAGCAGGACCTACTGAACCGATGGATACAGGAGGCCCGTGACAGTCAAGATGCCCCACTACTGAGTAGGCAGCCATGGAATGAAGTATGTAAGAAATGCTATTGTAGTCTATATAATGGATATATATGTCTAGATATCCCTTCATTTACTTCACAGCTGTAGGTGTCCGTGCTGCGAATCAGCAAGCCTATGCAGATAGGCTGCTAAGGCTGTGCCACCAGGCAGGTTAGTAATTATTCTGCTTGTATTGTTAAATAAAATAAGTGAGAGAGCCTGAAAAAAAGTGTTGTAGCACAATAATAAAGGCATAAAATGCCCTGAATAATTCCTCTGCATGTACTGTTATATAAAATAAGTGAGAGAGCCAGAAAAAGAGTGTTGTAACCCATTAATAAAGGTAAAATAAGTGTTGAATAATATCTCTGCATGTACTGTTATATAAAATAAGTGAGCAAGCCTGAAAAAGAGTGTTGTAACCTATTAATAAAGGTATAATACGTCTTGAATAAGTCTTCTGCATGCACTGTAATATCAAATAAACGAGAGAGCCTCTAGAAAAGTGTGTAATGTAATTAATAAAGGTATAATACCTAGAGTGTGTCCGTGTCACTTACTTTGAAATGTTGTTGTACTCTTGCATTATCTAAATGGTACTGTTGTAGTAAGCGCTGTCAACCTATAGTTGGCCAGTCCCATATAAAGTGGATGAAGGGAGTGCCAGTAGCTGTGAAGCATATATACAGTCCTCAACAGTTGGTTAATGGCTGGCATGCATAGGTAAATCTGGCACACGAGTAGCTTGTTAAATGTGTTCCCCAGAAATGTGAGTGTGCTGCTAGAAATGTAAGGGGCTGTACAAATATAACTGAAAATGCCATGTGAACACATCCAGATATGTAGATATATAAATAAAATAAATAAATACGTAGCAGTAACATCTGCATCCTGGACAGTTAGTATGTCAGATATAGGTCAGGTATATAATGAACTAGCCAAACCCATTACACAACCTAATGCACGTTGCCTAGTGCAATAATAATACATGTAGGGGATATATACCTGCAGTCAATAGGAATGTAGTGTAAACTATAAGTACATATAAGATGTTAATGGAGGTATCTTTTTACACCCAACTGTATGTGCATAAACAATGCAATTCCACACCTCAATGGTATGTGTAATCTCAAAACATTTGTTGGGAGATATGTCCTATTGTTCTATAAATATTTGCATTTACTTTGATGCATGTGCCCTCTTCAAACACCACAGTCTTGGTGGCCTGTTGTCACCAATCATTCCTGCATGCTGTTGGAAAGTGCACTGTCGTTCAATACATGCATGTGTTATGCTTGCTATTCAACTGTTGTAACCCTGGTGTGTTGGGTTAATGGGAATATTACTGCATGCTGTTACAACTAATTTGGAATGCTGTTGTCTATGCTGTCATTCAATATACCTAAACCACAGAACGTATGGGAAGGCCGGTCCCAGCGGACCCACCTGTCCCTCCTCAGCTGGCGATTGCACTTGGCACCAGCAGGTCCGGTGCCCAGCCTGGGCCCCCCCTCCTCCGTTGGTCCTGTGCCACCTTCGGATGGAAGCGCTGCAGGGGATGGGGCTCATCCCCCCCGTGCAAGCGTGGGCGGAGAAGGGCCACTTGTCACCCTCTGAAGGGTCTGGGCTGTGGTGCGTAGGGAGATCCAGCGTTTAGTCGCTGATCCCCTACGCCAGCTCGAGGCAAGAGTAGCGCGACTTACGGGTGAGCCTGCCCCTCCCACATAGGCCCCAGCACAGGCACCCTCTGGGCTGTGAAGGTGCAGTGGTGACTGCCCATGGGTGGGGATCTCAGTTCCACTGTTACCATCTGTGGGCTCATGGGCCTGCAATTTCCAAATATCCTTCCCCGTCAATTGTGTTAACCCACCCCATGTGTCATATTCTGCCCCTGTATGCGTCCTGTCTTGTCTGTTTACCTCCCCAACCTACCTCCCACAACATACCTACTTCCCCTACCTCACATTCCACTCTCACCTGAAAAAAAAAAAAAATGGGCAATCTGCTCCCGCAAAACAATCATGCCCCATACATAGCTATCCATTTCGCACACATGTCCGCTGGACATTTAAACTAATAATTATAATTGGCAGTACAACATACTTTGTTCTCCTCACTCCTCTCTCAGGGGTGGAAAGTTTCAAATTTCACTCCAAATTTCTAACATATGCACAGCTGTTGCTGGTAAAGAAATGGGCAGCTATGGACCTTCCCTACACGCATCCTGCACATCCCGAGCTGGTTTCCCTACTGTCTTTCCCTCTTTGTGCCCCCTTTTTCACCACTTTCCTATCTCCCCATTTTCTTTTCTTTCAAAGAAATTAGCATGGGGGTTAGCAGGAGTAAGCACTTTTAAGCAGTAGTAGTCGGGGGTGGGCGAGTGTGCGCTTGTATGCGCTTAGCTAAGTGTTACGCAAACCCGCTTACAACTGCTTAAAAGTGATTTAGTCACTCTGCATGGCAGGGCCCTTGTTCTGCTGAGCAGCAAAATAAAACACCTCTGTCAGTCTCGAACCCCAGACCTTGGACACACTACCCTGCATGAAGTACCACTAAGCAACAGAAGACATACAACAACTTGGTGCTGTAATAAATATATCATACATTACAATGAGTGAATGTAAAGGGAAAAGAGGAATGCCAAAACACAAATCTTGTTCTGTGGATCTTTACCAGCAGTTGTTGTGGAATTGCATGACATGACTGTGAAAAGAGAACCAGCCATTCTAGCAGGAAATAATGTTACAGTAGCACTTTACAAACCCCACACAGTATCAGAGCAGGATAAACACTGGCATACTTGAATAGGCAGATGCCATACTTCCCAACTGTGACTGCTTTTCAGGGATGTCCCTGATTCGTAAACAAATGTTAACTTTGTCCCTCGGAATCCCTCTGAAAAGTACAGATGTTAGGCAGAACAGTGGTGAATTACACTTAATGAATAATGTCAATAAGTAAGACTACACATTGCATGCACATCAGAAAAGGTGTATTAATACATATGCTCTGATTCTCTCACAGTCTCAGCTTAATGTCTATAATATATTACAGGTGTACCTCACTTATGTGTACCTTTCCCTGAGGCAGTTCGAATACATACCGGAGTGTATCAGAGGCCTGGCAGAGGCAGAAACACACAGGCATATCAGCTTTTCTGCTGTTACACACTTTGCAAATAGCTTTGGAAGAAGTTCCACAAGCATACCCTTATGTAGGAGTACAACGCAGAAATATCAAAGGATGTAGCCATGTACTGGTAGCAACCAACTGTGACAATGCCATTGTTCCACTGCTGAAAAGATCGGTGTGGTGCACAGACAAAGAATAATAGGCTAACCTCTGGCTACCATCTGGATATGTCCACAGGTGGGAGCTACGCAGACAGACTACTTGCCTTGATACACCAACAGGTACACAGCAACCCTGTATGTTCAGCAAGATAAGCCTCACACAATAATAAATAATGCTCTCTGTACTTCTGCACCCCTACCCAAAAGTACAAAATACCTGTGTATTCAGGTTCTACCAAGGATGTAGGTAGGCATACTCAGTACTGAAATCTGTCCAGTTGTCTTGAGCAGCCTGTACTAATGTCAACACAAAAAAACAACAAACTGTTCAGAAGTGAGTCAATCAATATTTACAGTATAGTAGTTCACAAACAGTTCATGTGTCAGAAGAATACATTGCAATAACTACTTTTCTTTGGCGGTTAATTGTCTAATTGGAAAAGAAAGTACGTACTCCCATGTATCTTGTGTTAGCATTTGGAGGGGTGAGTAAAATTCTACACTGACAAGTGTCTACTGGAAGCAGCAACATTCAGGTTTGAGTACAACATGCAAATCACTGGCTACAACCCTAGCTTCAGGTATAAGAAGTATACCAACCTTCTAACTGACACAACGGTGTACAAATCAAACAAGCATGAGCCCCACTTTGGAAAGCTGAAAGGGCTACGCCTATCTAACTTAGCATTTTATAGCAGTGGGCTGCTGTGACAGTGAGTACTGCAATTACCACACAGCAGGCTGCATGCAATTATAAATGGTGGGCACCAACTGGTGCAGAGGCCATCACATGCACATGTGCAGATACCTAGAAAAGCAGGCTGTACTTGCTGTCCACACATGCAATAATATCATTGCAGCAACAGAGAGAGAGAGAGAGAGCAAGAGCGAGTGTGAGAGAGAGACAGAGACACAGACAAAGACAAAGAGACAGAAACAGACAGACACAGAAAAAGAAAGAGCAACATCAACAGAGAAACCCACCAAAAAAAAAATATATATATATATATATATATATAATTACTTTAAAAACAGATGGAACAGAGAAATACAAAGAAAAGGTATGTAACACATATGTATTTGCTGGCATGTAGTAGATGATTTTGAAGAGTACCCTACATACTGTGAATCATCCATATGTGGCAGCAGTACGTATCTATATGTATCTGTACAGGTGCATAGGGCAAGGGACATACTGCAACTGTTTGTGAAGGGTGGATATATATATGTATGTTGTTGAAGGTTATGTGCATATTTCTATGTAGGTTGTATTGTGTGGCAAAGAAAACAGCATGCAGTGCTGGTATATGACATGTGTTGGTTAAACGGGCTGAGGACACCTTAAATGCATTCTGCACAACACTGTGCAATATTATTACATAACTGTATATCTCACAACTGTCACATAATTGATATTCCCACCATGAAAAGTGGACTGAATATGTGCCTATATGTACATCTATATGTACAGCAATGTATGTTTATATGTATGTGTGTATGTGTGTATATATATATATATATATATATATATATATAGATATATATATATATACACATACATAAATATATATATATATATATATATATATGTATGTGTATATATATATATATATATATATATATATATGTATATACATACATATATGTATGTGTATATATATATATATATATATATATATATATATATATATATATATATATATATATATATATATATATATACATACATATAGAGAGAGAGAGAGAGACACGGAGTCATACCTACTGCCACAGGTGCCTGGTGACCAAGGCATGGACTGAAGCTCAATGTTGACAATGCAGTGCCATCCCTTCTTGCGAAAACACTGTACCCATTAACTTCCACATAGGTGGTAGTCTACCTAACACCGAAGGTGTGATAAGAGAACATGGGACACAGGTGGACAGTAGCCTCCCCTTTGATAATCACAGTGCCACACTAGTCATGTAATCTGTCTACGTGGTACATGTCATCACAAAAGGTGTGCCAACTAGGAAAATATAGGTCAGTGTTCCCCTCTACTCATCACACTTAAAACCCATTATAGAGTACAATGCCACATGTGGTATGTACCTCACATGACAACTACAGCAACTGGAAAGGCCACAGACATACCTCACAAAGAGTAATACCGTCCTCAAACAGATGCCCTATGCAGACCGACTCATAAAACCACAGCTATACTGTGTCGCATACCGCCTACCCAGAGGTGACCTCTGCCTAACATACAGAGCTATGTCACACCCATTGCTGTTGGACATCCTCCACGTAAACATATTACAATCCCTCTGAGCTACACGCTCTAGGGCCCTAAACCTTGTCAGCTCACTAAACAGCACATGCTGGAGGGATAGATTCCTATCTCAGAGACATGCCATACTCTGGAAAAAGCCACCTATCAAAAGGAAACAAAGCTCCTCATTAGCAGTTGTCATAAATACTCCTGATGATTGGTGGTGGCTCTGGTTGACAGGGGCAAGTGAAATTAAATTACATGTGTGTCATAGGCCAGGGTAGTGTATGGCTAGGCTGCTCTAGGCCCTAGGGCCAATAGCGTTTTACCTACCTATGACACGATGCACACACACATGTACTTAGTGCAATACTTGCTATATGAGGTTGACTGAGTGTGATGGTGAATGTGTGCAAGGTCTGCAAAGGTGTGATAGCTTAGTGTGAAATTGTTTCTGTCATGGTAGTTTGTGTCCAAGCTGTGATCTCAGCAAAAGATGTGTATGCTATTGCTAGGCAGAAAGAGTAGTATGGCATACGGTGTGACGTAGTCCCTTGTTGTCGACTGTGGTGTCCCATTGTAGGCTAAAGCAATACATGTATGCTTAGTGAGTGGTACTGCTGGTGAATCCAACTCCCGTATGAACTATAGTACTACCTGAAGCTGTAGGCCTAAACAGCACAGTATGGTGTAAGTTCACATTGCTTGGAAACACTGTCCTGTGCGTTCCCTGTAGTCCTCACAGATTACATACCTCAGTCATAAGGTTTTGTAAGTAGTGACACACAGTACTGTATGGTACACAGGTAAAGCTCATCTGAATTGCCATACATTTCTGTGTTGTATGTATGTCTGATGTGTGTGTAATTATGCCTGTACCATGCCCTCAATCATATGTGTGTTACAGGGTATACGTGTGTATCTAGCAACATATACAGTCTAGTACAGCAGTATGCCACCTATATTAACAACTGTGCACATATGTTAGGTAGGGGTTTGGCATCAACGAATAGGGTGGTATACTGGGAATACTGTAACTGTACTTTACATTCATTGCAATGGATGACATCTTTCTTTATGCATTAGCTTGATATATACCTCCTGTGGCTAGGTGGTGCATTGTGTCACATACAGTGTGCCATGTACTGGTGTATAGTCTTACATACTGGCTTCTCTTTGCTGCTGTGCAGAACATGGTTTGATATATAGAGTGTGCCAGGCACTGTCAGCCAGTTGTGGCCTGAGCACTAATATGTGGTATTGAACGTGTGTATCCTCTGACAGCCAATCGGATGCTATATATGGCAGTTAAGTGATATCTGTACTTTAGAATGTTAAGTGTGCCACATGACTTGCTCACACATATTGTTCAATTGTCTTCCAGGGTCATGGCCCACAGTAGAAACCCGTGTTACACAGCTGCAGAGGAACAGGAAATACACAGCAGCATGGTGCAGCACTACAGCCTGCTGTTCTCTAGAACCAGCCAGAACCAGCATGAGCGGACTGCACTGTGGCAAGACCTTGTCCGTCGGGTAAATGACATAGGCATGCATAACTGGACATATGAGCAGGTACGCCATCACTGCAGTGATTTAATTAGACATGTCCGGCAGCGTGCACCTGATATTCGTAGATACCAGCTTGCCACAGGTGGTGGGGTAGCCATTCATCCCCCCCTCACCAGAGTGGAGGAGCTGCTCCTAAGCATGGTGGCTCCTGGCCAACAACAGGAACAGCAACATACATGTGTCATCATGGAGGCCGGAGCCACCCAGCATGTTGACATGGAGCGTGCAGGTAACATGCCATATCTGTAGACTACTGTTACCTATATTGGTAGATTATGCATATGTGAGATGTGTAATGTGTGTGTTTAGCAGTTGTGCTGCCTAGTGTTGTGCAATACGGAATATAATGTATACGCCTGTGAAAGTCGACTGTTGTACTACTGTAGTTTAGCAAACTCACAGTAGCAATGCCACAGTTGTGGCCACTGACAAACTGTCTCATATTCTTGTAGGTCCCTCTGATGTGACAGCAAGGCAGCCGATACATGCTGGTGAGTGTGTTATAAATGTAATATTGCTAATGAAATGTGCATGTCATAGGTGATGTGTAGGCCATGTACACGTAACACACCTACGCATAATGCATGCTGTGCATGTTTGCTGTGAGACTATGCACATCTCAGTAATGTCAGTAGCTGCCTCAATCACATGCAATACACAGAGCATCACACAAATTTTTGTGGCAACATCGTACAGGACATTGGATAGGCATAGCTGATACACATGTATACAACATACACAACTTTGTCATACGCAGTACACCTTAACATGCTACACATGGCGTATCCAGACACCCGCTGTAAGGTCACACTTCAGTATCTCACATGTCATCCACACAGCACACATAATATACCTGAGGGTTAGCGGCCTATCATGGGGCTGTGCGACACTCTTCAACAAATAACACATTCATGTTAGGCAATGCTCCCTATTGGGCACCTTACAAACCCATGTAACAAGTGGCTGCGTAATTGTGAATGTAGCCACAGTACTGCAGTTCAGGTACAGGTGGCGGTCTGGCACACATTAGTAGCCTTGAGTGACCACATGATGCATGATGATGATGGTTCATGGTACTACACCCCATCCAGTTACAATGACCACAGTACTACACATAGCAGTCATTGCTATGCACCTCAATGTTGTGTCTGTGCAAACATATGCACCTATACACAATATGCATAGAATCACCATTTGTACAAAGTGACACATATATGTCTTGTAATGCTATTGGGTGTATAAGTCACATGACACACATTGGGTATGTGTGATGTTTAATGCTGCAGTCATGCTGTAGCATGCCATGTCATGGCTGGCACTGGCATGTCCGCAATATGTCCTACACTCACCATAACCACTGTACAGTGGCCATGTTGAGCAATGGTATTCCATCACATATACATGCACCACTCATCCTGTGTGTATACATAGCATGCATGTGCTAAACCTGTGTCCACAATGATCTGCTACAGACACAGACACTGTAATCAGAAATGGATATCTATGTGACACACAGATACACATCCAGCCATGGTATGTATACCTGTGGGTGATGGTGCAAAAGACACTGCAGAGCTTTTAATACTTGCACAGCAATGTTGTGTCCATGTACACATTGCATTCCAGGGTGAGGCCAATCACTAAACAACAACACACATGCAACAAAGCCATGTATACTGTTATAAACAAGGGCTGTCTACACTCGCACTACATGGTCTTGAGCAACAGATTTTCTGCATGCTGACACGTGTGATATGACTGTTTGCCTTGTGATACTGTAACCCACCTTCAAACACTACTGAGTATGTTTTGGATTGCTGGTGGTGTGTGTGGGTATCTGCAGTAGTGAGGAGTGTATTTGTGTGCATGTGTTCATGTGTTCACGTGTGCATGTGTTCATGTGTGCATGTGTTCTGACATCATGTACAGGTCATAAAGTGTGTTTCCTGTGTTCCTCCCACAGGTGCTGTGTTAGGGCTGATTCACTGCAGCAGGGAAGCTGATGTCACTGAGCCACATAGTGATAATGAAGATAGGTGTGTTGAGGCACAGGCGTGTTTGCCAGGGTCTGTCATTGGGCCACCAATCGACAGTACACAACTGTCCACCCCATCCATGCACACAGTCATACTGCCAATACATCAATCACCAATGGCCTTAGGTGAGGGACAGCGTACAGTCGGCATTGGCCAGGACAGTGTGGTATCTATGGCACATGCATCCCCTTATAGAAGCCATACCCAGATGTCTGGAAGGGTACCACATAGGCAGATGTCCAGGGGTTCTCGTAGGAGCACTGCTGCTCATCATGCCCCTGGCAGACGTGCCACAGGACTTACTACCAAACGCATGTTCCAGGCTGTCATGGAGGCACAGGCATGTATGGAACGGTACACCAGACAGGGACTAAGGGCACAGAGGCAACATAACACCGCTGTACTTGAGAGTATCCGTGTCCTAGCGGGTCTACTACTAATTACCGACACGACGATTCCCCGACGGAAAACTCCCCGACGCCAGATGACCGACATCACACAAACCCGACAACGCAAAACACCGAACACCATTACACCGAACACCATTACACCGACACACGGAACGTAAACAACACGCGACACTACATAGCATACACACTAGCCCTGACCCAAACCCTAACCCTAAGGTCCGACACTATCGCACACTTCACCTACCTGCACCCTAACCCTAACTCACTTAACCCACCCCTAGCCCAAGCTCCGACACTAACGCACACATCACCTACCTGCACCCTAACCCTAACTCACTTAACCCAGAGCCCAAGCTCCGACACTAACGCACACTTCACCTACCTGCACCCTAACCCTAACTCACTTAACCCACCCCTAGCCCAAGCTCCGACACGCACACATCACCTACCTGCACCCTAACCCTAACTCACTTAACCCGTCCCTAAACTACAGTCCCTCACTAGCACACACTTACCTTACCCGAACCATACCTCCGACACGAACACACACTCACCTTTCCCACAGCCTAACCCGACATCCCACAATCTCGAGCACTTACCTGACCGCTCCTAACTCCGTCACCATCGCACACTTACCGCATCGCGATCGCACATTCCCTTGTCGGTCTTTCCGCTGTCGGCAAATCACCCTGTCGGTACACTTACCTGTCGGTCATCTGGCGTCGGTGAGTTTTCCGTCGGGGAATCGTCGTTTTGGGCATTAGTAGTAGACCCGTCCTAGCAGGTGCCATCCGCAATTACACTGAGGTCACTGATAGACGTTGGGGAGAGACCTTAGATATCTTCCACAATGCCATGTCCATGTGTCAGGACAGTGGGGGATGGCTGATACGTCGACGTGGACGTCTGCCAGCAACATCAGCAGCTGCCAGTCGCCGCGGATGTCCCTCAAGCCACAGCCGCTCCCTGGCAGTAACCACTGGTATTCACCTGCACCCATTACTGACACCACTCCTGTTTGGCATATAGCTCTGTTAGGTACAAGCAATCACAGTAGGGATATGTCCATCCACATCTGATAATGCATACTGTGGCCTATAATGCATTCTCCAGATGACACACACATCCTCCACAAGGGTATCATACAGGCAGATGCCTGTTGTCAAACACATGCTGTAAAGCTATAAGCCAAATTAAGCATAGTCATCCACCTTTACGGAACATATTATCTCCACAGTACCACATAGGTAGTAGCCACCAACATGATGAACAGGTACCGATGTGTACATGCAACCAAGTGTTATGTCATCTCTCCTTTGTTAATCACATTTCCAAAGGTATTT
This sequence comes from Protopterus annectens, assembly GCF_019279795.1. NCBI lineage: Eukaryota > Metazoa > Chordata > Ceratodontiformes > Protopteridae > Protopterus > Protopterus annectens. The sequence continues at coordinate 1,153,193,801 of NC_056733.1, forward strand.
TGAAATCCCTTGGTGGATCACAAAAGCAATAAGGGGTCTGCATGCATATCCACATAGGTTGTTCTACACCTGTTATGAATAGTCATCATTGACAAACTTTGCTGCGTTTGAACAAGTCTGACACATACCTCGGCCATTCCAATAGGAACTGTAATGACTTTGTGTGACAAAGATGACCTAGGCTAGGGATCACTGCAGTGGCTGGGCTTGTCACAAGCATACAGATGTGACCTAAAGTCTGGGAAGCAGCAGCACAGTCTGGCAAGGATGACAGCTGTGTTCTTGGGGAAAGCAGGGTACCCACACATGCAGTCATTGAGGTAACATGTACGTATATGTATTTGACGCACAGCTAGCTCACATGTGCAATGCATACTGATATCTCATGCAGTGGTAAAAGCAAAACCCACAACACAACGACCAACAGTGTCACACACATACAGTACACACACTCACCAAGTGGAGAATTCAAACCCCTACCTAACTACTTCATGATACTAGAGGAGTAAACATTAACACAACGTGCTATACACATTACTGGGAGTTCTCTTTTCCACAGGTATATTTGTAGGATGGAGACATCATCAGACTTGACAAAGGTTAGTTTACTGCTTTTGAGGTCTGTTTCTACTCTCCTAAAAGGTTGCTCCTTCCCAAGGAGAACACACACACACAGTTGTCCAGTGCAGGATTCAAACCCCTACCTAACTACTTCATGATACTACAGGAGTACGCATTAACACGATTCGCTATACACATTACTGGGAGTTCTCTTTTCCACAGGTATATTTGTAGGATGGTGACATCATCAGACTATACGAAGTGGCTTACATTAGGTGACATTAGATGGGCTACATTGAAGGAATGTCTAAACACTATGGCCATGTGATCATCAAAAGTGAGTTTACTATCTACCTGTGTCCCCAGGGCCATACTGACTTTTTCCATACATGCTGAATTACCACCTATGTGGTAATTTGTGTGCACTTTGTTTTACCCAAAAGGGATGACTATGCATTCTTTGCCATTCAGCTTGAGGGCATTGTTTTGACACCAGGTATCTGCCTCTGTAAGGCACTTCTGGAGGATGTCTGTCAGCTGTACAGTTGATTAGGGACCACAGTTACCATTCATCTGCAAACCTGTTCAGCCATACACCTGTCGTGCTTACCTGTACCTCTGAGCAGTATCTACTGAACAGGTGGGGTCCCAGGACCAAGACCTGTGTGATGCCATTTGTGACTGGCTTAGAGTTGGACATGGCACCCGCAACTATGAACATGTGCATTTGATCTGTGAGCCACTTGGCCACCCATCCAGTGACATCGCTCTTAATGTTCAAGGTGATACACTGGTCCATGATGACAGAGTGGGGAATGGTGTAGTAAGCCCTTAGTGAGGTCCAGGTGGGCTGTGTGGACTACTTTCACCTCCATCTATGTTCATGGTAACTGTTTTAAATAAGTCAACTAGGTTTGGGAGCCAGGCTCTGCCTTTAACGAGGTGAAGTTGTGTAGAGTCCAGTGTCTGGAGATCTCCAATGTCTCAGTGTATGTGTTCCATGACAATTTGCTCAATAGCTCTGTAGACCCGGCTGAGTAGACATATTGGACTATGGTTTCCAGGTTCTGGTTTGGCACACCCTTTGTGGAGCTGGATGACTGTTAGTGTATGCCATTCTTTGGGTACTTAGTCTGTGGTACGCTTGAGTCTGGACAGTGAATGTAGGTGAGGGTGTAGTTCCTTATGGGCCTAGTGTTAGACGCAGCCTGGGATGACATACAGTCACATTGATGCTATGTTCTTAGCTTTGGTGAGGGCTGTCTTGACCTGCATGTCCATGACGTCTGGGTCTCTGCATCCTTCTGTGATGGACACAAGCCCTTTTGGGGGTGATGGGGAGGTGTTTACACTGAACTTGTCCCCCTGGATATAGGCAATGAAAGTTGGTTTGGTGTATTTCATTCCTTTTTTCAGTAGCTGAAAGCATATTTGGAAGTTGACACCTACATGTCTGGTATAGCTACCAAAGGCTTTGTGGTTGTTATTCTTACATTCCTTGGCTATTTGCCTTTAGAAACCATCCTTGGATTATTTTATGAACGATCATTGTTTCTTCCTGATAATGATCAGTGATGCCTTCCCTTTAGTGAAGTTGGATCTAACATGTGTTCATTTCCTCCTTCTCTTGTCTAGATTTATGGACAACAAACACCTGCTTTTTGTCCTATTTTTGGATGAGTGCATCTTGGTTTTATTTGTGATGTCTCATTCCATGCATCCCTGTAGATGCTCATAGGATGCACTTGCAAATGATTATGCAGATTGCGTACCATTACCCTATAGCAAGAGGTCTTCGGAACGTTCCACTTTGGTCTTGGGAAGTGTGCAGTTTGCTTTTGCAAATATCTTCACAGTGGTTTCATTGACTGTGTGTTGGGGCGGGATGTGGATGTCCAGTGCGATTACTTAATGATCTGATATTACCAGCGAGGAGTTTATCTCTATTGTGGAACACTGGTACCCCATGTTGGTGATGATCATGTCCAGTATGTTGTCACCTCTAGTGGGCGTGCTGAACAGCTGTTCCAGAGTGTTAGAGTTTCTTAACTCTAGGACACATTGGGCAAGGGATGTTGTATACAAGTAATTTACCCACTCAATGTTTGGGTAGTTGTAATCTCCTCATATAATGGTGTTTGATAGGACCTTTATATTTGCCATTGTTCTCCAGGATACTGAGTGAGGTTCCCGAGACAAGGTATGTGATCTGTAGCAGGCTACAATCTGATGGGCAGCGTTGCACTTTAGCATGGTCTCCAAGGCCTCATGCTGTGCCAGTAACCTGAAGGTGTGGCTATCCATAAGGTAAATGGATAGACACCTTCCTTTTGTATTTCACTTATGGTTTTGGGTCCAAAGGTCAAAGTGATTGTGAGTGTTTTATGTGGATCATATCCAACAGCTCTATGTTTGACATAGCTTTGTATGTTGGCAGTGAACACCTCTGAGTAGGCGATATGCAAGGGAGTACAGATGGAGCATTTTGCGATGGTCTGTGTATGGCATGTATTTCAGGCCACTGATGCTCTTTGTGAGGTATTGCTGCTGGCTTTCCAGTTGTTGTGGTTGTCTTGTGAGGTACATAGCAACAGTGGCGTTGTACTCTTTTATAGTTCTAGTGAGTGGTGAGTAGAGGGGAACAATGTCCTTTTCTATTCTGCATGAGACACATTTTGTGATGAGGCATGCCACATAAGAGGTTTTCCTGACTACTGTGGGAATGTGCTTATCACAGTTTTATCCACTGGCCACCTGTGACCCAGGGTCTCGTCACACACAGTGTGAAGTATACTACCACCTATGTTGTAGTTCTTGGCTACAAAGTTTTTAACAAAGGTGATGATAATGCACCTTTTGGCATTGAGCTACAGCCCATGGCTTGGACAACAGCCATCCGTCTCAGTGATGCCCTTTTGTAGGAGGTCCACATCTTTATTGTTTACAATGATGGCTCCCAGCTTGCAGTCCTCTGGAAACTTCAGTAGCCACAGGCCTTCCATGTTAATGTTTACTTCAGGGAAGTCGATACTACACAGTTATGTAGTCCCATGGCTGCTGTGATACTAGCTTTGGAGAGTGTATTTTACCTGTGCAGCCGTGATGACAGCAACTTTGCAGTCTTCCATTATAGAGGTGTGCCCTTTCATGGGTGAGAGGGGGGTAAAGTTAACACTGATACTATCTGCCAGGATGTTGGCAATATCAGTTGGCTCTGTACATTTAGTGCCACTGAGCTGCAACTCAGAACAGATCTGAGTGTAACCATGACATGGACCTGTCTGTTGGGCAGAGATTTCCTGAGTAGACAGTATGCAACAGAGTACAGATTGGGTTACATTCAGTCTTGTTGCATGGGGCAACTATTTGAGACCAGTAATCCTCTTGTTAAGGTACTTCATTGGTCTTTCTAGCTGCTGAACGTGCCTAGTCAGATTCATGACACGTGTATTGTGGTACTCTCTGACAGGTCTGATGACTGCTGAGTAGTGGCAACCTCCTTTGACCTACATGCAAAGACCTTGGCAGTTTGTGTGAACACATAGCAGGATTTTCTGACCACTTTGTGAATGTGTTTCTGGAAGTAGAGATGACTATACACATTTGTCCAGAGATCCCTTATTATCACATCCGTATTTAGCCTGTGTGTGTGAGCATGCCCAGTACGACCTTTCAGTATCTTCCTGCCTGACATTTGCTTCATTTCTTTAAGTGTGTGAGCATGCCCAGTACGACCTTTCAGTGTGATGCTGAATGAAATCCACTACATTTGTTGGAATGTGTGAGCACGCACACTATATACATTTATACTATATGTGTATGGTAAATCAAGTTGTATTTTTACAGCAGGGCTCACCTTTGTGTCATAGATCAACAGGGATCATGCTGTGCCTGCAGGGCTTCCATGAGACACTTTGCATAGACTTATCAACATTTCTACATACAGGGGGGACAGCTATTCTTTGTACATTTCTACCCGGGGGCACACCGGATTGTTACTGTGGGTGTACATAGGATGTGGGTTTCACCTGACACTTATACACATTTGCTGTGCCTGCACTGCTATGTACAGGACACCATTACAGTCTGTACTGTTGCCTATCGTACTGGCTTGAGGCATACTACTGTACTACAGATCTTAGCATCCAATGTCACGTATATTACTTGCGAATTCATAGCCTACACAACCCACATCACAACACCTGGCCTGATGTTCTCTGTCTGCATAGGTGTGTGGTGAGGTTACCCATTTGCCTCTTTAGGGGCATGATACAGTATTGCTTTGTGTTTGCATTAGTGTACAATTATCCTGCTGTGTTGGTGCCACTGAAATGCTACCATGGCTTAGTGGTTCAGTACTGTGACTATAGTGCATAATATCCTGGGTTCAAGCCCTGTCACTGCTTTTTATTTTCATACTGGCCAGACCAGACTGCTTAAGGAACAGTAAAGCAGATATGAGCATGTTTAACTGACTTTGCTCAACTTTCCCTGACCTTGCCCAACATTGCACGAGTGATTTTGTTTACATATACTAGATATTGGTGAAGGCTGCTTAGCACTGCTTTATATTGCTTAAAACATGGCAATCATGCCTCAGGTGGTGCTGCAGGGCTGCCTATCTCAGATGCACATAGTACACTGTCTATACATATTTGGAAACAGGTAGTGTGAAGTTAGGCATCCCTTTTATTTTATGTGCGAGTCAGAGAGAGGTATAATTTCCAGGGTTCCTACTGAGCCAGTGTATGTGCTATGCGTTGCCTCTTTGCCAAGGACAAGGCATACTGGGCACGCCTCCTTCTGCCTACTGGGGCAGGCTCAGGTTGTTCCTCCTCCGAGTCACGCTCTGCCTGTGCAGGCCTTGGCAATGGTGGGGGGCTGTTTGGCCCTGCCCCATGCTGTTCCTGCTGCAGCTGTTTTCGCAGGATCATATTGTGTAGCATGGCACATACCATGACAATTTGGGTACATGTAGTTGGTGAGTACTGCAAGGCTCCACCAGATGTGTCCAGGCACCGGAACCATGACTTGAGCATCCCAAACACACACTTGATTACATTTCATGTTTGTGCATGTGCCTTATTAAGGAGTTCTTGTTCAGGTATGTGTGCATTTCTGATGGGTGTCATCAGCCACTGCTCCAGTGCGTATCCAGCATCCCGCACTAGGTGACCGTCAGGGATGTCCCCATTGGCAAATGTCTGGTACAGCTGCGACAGATGCCAGATATGGGAATCATGGTAGCTTCCAGGGCAGCCAGCACACACATTCAGTATTATGCCCTGGGCATCGCACACGGCCTGGCAGTTGATGGAGTGGAAGCCCTTGCGGTTGAAGTAAGCCCTACCCCGCTCACCAGCTGGTGCTTTGATGTGTATGTGTGTGCAGTCAATTGCACCCACTATCTCAGGGTATTCCGCTATTTGCTGGAAGAGACGCATATTGCTGGCCAATACCTCAGGGGAATTGGGGAAATATACATGATCACCGACATGTGCTGACATGGCATTCAGGAACTGGTGCAGTACCCTGGATGCTGATGCCTGTGAAATCCCCATCATATCACCAGTTGGTCGCTGGAAGGTACCTGTTGCTAGTATTCTTAGGCCAACACATACCTTGGTTTCCACTGGGATGGGTTCCCCTTTGTTGGTTCTGTGTGTGAGGCGTGGCTTGCACAGCTCAACAATTTGCTGCAGGAGCTCTCTGTCCACTTTATAGCGCTCCACTATCTCCAGCTCATGTAGCTCCTGGTAGGTTACCCTGGGTCTGTACACTCTTCTCCGTCTCCTCATTGTGGGTTGCTCAGCAGCATTTGCAATGGCACCACCCTCAGCATCTTGCACATGTTGCCTTATAACAGCAATGGCAGCCCCTAACATTTTTATGTCTCAGTTTAAGCTTTTTAAGTTTTCACTTCCTCTTTGTTGACTGCAGTGTTGCACTGTTTCTGGGAAAACATGGGGGAATGTTGTTTGCAGAGTTTTAAGTGCTGGGCTGGGCTACTGTACTGCCTGTGTAATTGGCTGATTCTGATTGCTTTCACCTGGCAGCTCTGCTAGTTCTCCTTGGTTAACTTCCTATTACTTCTTTTCCTTCCTTTTCCCCTTTTTGTTTCCACAGGTGGCAGCGACGCGCAAACGCGCACACACAGGCTTAGGGCGGATGCACATTCGTGTATACAAGCTTAGACGGCCTTACACAGGCTTACACGGGCACACACAGGCTTAGATGGATTTACTCACGCGCAATCAGTGTAAGCAGCTTTGCAAGAAACTTTAGTGATAGCCACGGCGTACAACTTCAGTTTCTGGGTTTCAGTTTAGACAACTGTAAACACACCTCTTTTAGTCCTGAGTAACTCACAGCAAACACATGCCACTCTGCTCCAATGAGCTAACAGTCTTTTCAATACATACCCCCTCATGATGTCACCCATCTTCTACTCTGTTACTCCCCTTATCCTACTCTTTACACTCTAGGGACATGGTTCACATAGCAATAAAAATTGGGATTCACTATCCTTATCCTCATTTGCATAGGATTGCCTACTAATGCTTGGTTACATCTCTTAGACTGAGCTTCCTCCCTTAGCAACCTCTACTCAGTAGCCATGTTGTCTTCAGCCTGCCTTCACTTGCATGGCAGTTGAATATTTTGAATAAAATCACTATCTGTGGCTTTTATTTTTTGTTTTTAACGTTTTTTAGAGCGCAGCATGTTTGAGCGGTGCTGCGCTACGCTTAAACATCGGAGATCGAGGAGAAAAAAAAATATTATTTTTTATTATTTTGCAACACAAAAAAATGCCAATGGCCATATATTTAGCCATTGGCATGCTTCCTCAACTGGATGCATCCTTTATTTGGAGCTGTCATGGCTCCGTTTTGCTATTTGCAGAACAGTACTCAGTTGCCAACAGAGTACATTTTTGCAAATAACACTACTCTTGCTCGGACATGTTAGTGTTTCCTGGATCGCAAATTTACCTCATTTGCATAGCTTTCAGCAGCAAATGAGGTAATTTGCATAAACTAACCCTGTCCGTGCAAGAGTCGTTTTAGGAGCTCTTTTGCACTCCCCTGCCGGCTGTTTCTGGATTGCTCGGCAGACATGTTGGCTGCATGAAGTCTTACTCTACTCTTAAGACTCTGTGCAAGCTTTCGTAAATCCAGCCCAATATCTCTTTTGTTTCTTACAATATTTTGTAATTGTATAATAGCATAAAAAATAACACAGACTCCAGCAAAAACAGTCTTCAAAAGCATTATTATGCATACTTAGGCAAATTACGAATGTTTATATCAAGTTACAAGGATATTTTAACAAATGACTACAGGTACGAGTAAGTGCTAAAGGAGTTAAGTGTCTGAAATGCGCAGAAAGAAAAAACGTAATATGACCTCAAATCTTTCCAGGCTGGAATGGGTAGTTAACGAAAAATGTTGCATGACATAAAATGTTACTGGTACCGAAATCTATAGGGGCAAGGAAACAAGACTGGTTGTCAGGCCAAATGGCTTACATTTTTCTAAAATATTATTGTTAAATATTCACATACAGCATTAAATAAAAGTCTACAAAAATCCTGTTTGATAATTGTAATAAGAAATCACAATTTTTGCAAGTAAATACTACACCCAGTACAGTCAGTACATGGGCTATGATATGCAGTTAAACTATGCAGGTCCCTTTACAAAACAAGATGGTGCAAATAACTACTAGCAACAGTAAATGTCTTTTCAAAATGGATAAAAGCAATTCTTATTACAACTTTGACAGTATAGGAAACAGCAAAAGCTTTATAAAAATATTGTCTGTTTTTGAAAATGGCAAAAAAAATAAGCAAATGTGTAAGAGCGAAGTGTCACAGTCTACTTAACAGACAAAAGGCAGGCATACATTAAATTCTCACAGCATAAAGCAAATAAACAATACTGCAGTAAAATTATGTATACTACAGGGGTAAGGGCATGCTTTCAATTTTACACTAACTATGTAAACAGTACTGCAAAATAGACTTAAAGGTGCAAAGTGGTAATACTAAAAATACATTTTAATTTTTCAAGTAATGTAATTAGCAGGCTTCGGTTTAATGCTAGGTTTAAAAATTGGACTGAGTGTACATTACAGCCATGTATATACAAAAACAATCTGTACAAGCAAGTGTATTCTGTACAGTATATAGTAAATGGTTTATCTATGTAAATTGAGTAACAAGTCATAGCTTGACATTTGTGACGTGTTTTTTTTTTTTCAAAAAACAAACCATTGTCAATAAATTGCAGTATAAAACATCAGTGTATAAAGTCATATTCAGATTCATCCAGTTCTAATAGTAATGGTTGTCATCATTGTGTTGACAATATTAAACTGTGTTAACTTGCTGTATTAAAAGGAAATCTAAAGGTTTTGTTTCCCAATGTGTTTCCAGTTAATATCAATATAACTTGACTATAGACAGTTTTGTATTTAAAACAAAACAGAGGGAATGTATACAGTGACAGATATGTTTAAATATGTATAAATGCAAGTGCACATCTATTTGCTAGTTAGATGCATAAACTGTTCCCCTTCACAAGATTGAATGGATGGAAGCTCGAAATTCATAATCTCGAGACCAGAATCTCGAACTTCCATTCACTCGAAATTGTGACTGGGAGCCTTAGGTTTAATAAAATAAAAAGTTAACTTACCTTATTGCAGGGGGTCAGGTCCCCCTGTACCCTAGCAGTTTAAATGTGAATGTTCCGTGACCGCACTATAGCGGAGGAATGGAAAATCATCTGTTTTGCACTGACGTGTATAGCGCAGAATGGGAGATATCCCTTTTCTTCACTATAGTGCGATCTTGGAGTAGGTATATTTAAGTAGGAGGGGTGTGGGGGGGGTGCAAAAAACATTTGAAAGGTGTTTTTTTTTTGTCCCTTTCATATGTTCGAGTTTCTCTAAATTCGAGATTCTGGTTTCGAGTTTAGAGAAAATTTGATCATATGAAGGGGAACCATATATACACATCTGTTGCTATAACATATGTAAAAAATAATATAGTTAAATACATGTATTTCTGTTTGGTAGCACACATATATTCTGGTACAGCTTGAGACAAGTTGAATGTTCCGTGTCTGGAACATGTTTGAAGGACTATAGATAAAAATGCAACTGCGAGACAAGGCAGCATTCAACACAGACATCTGCATTTCATTTGCATCATTCTGAACATCAAAACAGAGGGAATTACAATATTTCACGAATGCTACACAAAATAGAACACAAGACAATTTTAGTTGTAAAAAGCATACAGCATGTACGTTTAAAAAAATAACATTTAACACAAATATAACAGCATGGTTAGCTAAAAAAAGGTCAGGCATACATAAAAGTAGAGAAACAATCAAAGACTGACAAACATTTTAATAAACAGCTCTATTTCTATTAAATGCTGTACATTATCCCCTAAAACTGTAACAGTTCTGACAAGGGAAGACATCATGCAAAAATGTCACAGTGTGTAGACAATAACACAAAAATAAGAATAAACTCAGAGGAAAAAACAGGTATGATTTCTACCAATACTGACACAGTAATACAAGAAAAAGGACCATGTGTTAAAATACTTACCATTCTGGGTAATAAGCCAGTACTTCATACAGATCAAGTGGTAAAAATACCATCCACTTATACCATGATAGGACAACAATACCAAAAGACAATATTGCACTTCAATATTACATTTCCAAGTTTTAAAGATACCAAATGCAGATTTAAAACAGCTTGGTATAAAAACTAGTAAAACAAGATATCTCACAGATTATACATTTATAAGCACAAGGAAATCCTACTATTTAGTAAGTCATTACAAGTATCTTTGATAGACAGATTACAATTTAGTATAAATGGACAATATTGCCTTCAAATTTCAAAATGTTTGTTAAAGTGGCACCACAGTTTGTATGTTTGGTTTCAAATAACCCAGTGTTAATAGTAAAAGACAAAAACAGAAGCTGACACTGCCCATAATTGGTGGGAGATATTCAGAGGATGGTCATCTGGGACCAAATTGCTAAATTGGTTAATACATCCTGTGTTAATAGTTTTAAAAGTCATAATAATAATAATAATAACAGCTTACAATTGTTTTATATGGTGCAGGTTACAAAGAGTTGCAATAACTCAAAAAGTTTTGATTGTAAATATGAGCAAAGTAATAAATGCTGTAAATAGCAATGCTAATGAAACAAATGCAGTCTTTAAGTGAAGTTTAGTCCATTCCTCAAACAAATCAAAACACTGGGGAACTGAAAGAATACTCTGTTCTACATAGTATATACTGTCTTTTCAAACTACTGCTAGCATGATTATTAGCTTGAATAAAAGCTGCAAGAATAATACGAAATATAATGGATTCATTTAGAAATAGAATAAAATGTTAAAAAATAAGTAGTAGTAAATGTGCTGGCATAGCATAGTATAGCAATAACCCACGCCTGGATGTGGGTAACGCTGGATTTACCCACGGTTGGCGTGGTTTGGTCCCGAGGGCGAAGCCCGAGCGACCAAACAAAGACAACCGTGGGTAAATCCAGCATTACCCACACCCAGAAGTGGGTTATTGCTATTATACAATGACATTATTTAAGAAAAGAAATAATTACTTTTCTTAAATAATGGCATTGTATATCTCTTGCTGCCCTTCAGCAGCTGTCTGGTGTTCCGCGGCAGTTCTGATGTACTGCGCATGCCTACGCAGTACATCAAAGCTGTGGGCAAAAGCAACGGAGAACGCAAGATCTCTGTTGCTTTTCTAATCTCGCTATGTTAAATGGGTTTAACATATGAGACAGCTTTAAAATAAGAAACGGAGATCTCCGTTGCTTATTTTAAAGCTGTCTCACTATGTTAAACTCATTTAACATAGCGAGACAGGTTAAAAGCAACGGAGATCGCAAGATCTCCGTTGCTTTACATTGTGTCGCTATGTTAAAGGAGTTTAACATAGCGAGACAGCTTTAAAAAAAGCAACGGAGATCTGCGTTGCTTGTTTTAAACCTGTGTCGCTATGTTAAACTCTTTTAACATAGCGAGACAGTGTTTTATACTAACGGAAAAAGTCCGGGCGACCGGACCTTTTTCCGTTAGTATATTGAGGGATTTACAACGGGCACGCTGGTTGGGCTGGCCAATCAGCGTGCACGTTTTAGAGGAGGTATTGTATAATTAGAATTTTGGCATCCATGTGAAGCAGTATGTTGTTGAGAAACAAAGTCTGTAAAAATAACTACGTAGATGGCAGCTGCAAGGACATCCATGAAGTAAAGAAATGTAGCATCAAGTTTTAGACAGTAATGGAACACCACTTTTCAGATAATGCATGGATCACCAAACTACAAAGAACCAAGGACAAGGGAACAAAGGAAAAAGTACAGTTTTGTACCTACCATAAATGTAGATGTTCGAGTGTAAACACTGCTGCATTCATTACACTTGGGTTATCCTGCCATCAGGCGGTCACGCAGTCGGCCAGAGTTCCAAAGTCTTGGCCCGGCGTCGGTTGCTGTCGCCTCCTCCCTGACGTCAGTGCGACAGGGGTATATAAGATGCAGCCGACACCATTTTCTTCAGTTTTTGTTGCCCCAGATGTCAGGTTCCCCCAAATAGGTAGGCAATACAAATTGCTAGTAAAAAATACAGAAGAAAAGCAAACAATCTTTTTTAGTTACCAGCAAATACTCCCATAGGTAATAAAGGGTAGATGCCCTAGGTAAATACCAGAAAGTAAGAGGGGAAGGAGGGAGGGTAACCTGGACTGCAGCAGTGTTTACACTCTAACATCTACATTTATGGTAGGTACAAAACTGTGCTATGTTCATCGTGTTACACTGCTGCAGTCATTACACTTGGGTGGAATCCCAAAGCTGAGGTAGGGAGGCTGGATCTATAAGGCATTAGGGGTGGCTATAAGGCCCTGCAGTACAGCAGTGGCGAAGCCAGCTCTGGATTTGGAGTATAAAGGCAAATGGTAATGTTTGGTGAAGGTATGCACAGAACTCCATGTTGCTGCTTCCAAATTATCCTTGGTAGGTACTCCTCTGAGGTAGGCAGTTGAAGTGGCTGTTGCCCTGGTGGAGTGAGATCTAATGCTGCTGGTACAGGTTTCCCATGGTGGGTACAGCAGAAACGTATACAGTGTCCTATCCATTTTGAAATAGTCTGCTTTGAAATGGCTTTTCCCTGTGCTCCTGCAGCGTATACTACCAATAATTGCTCAGATTTTATGAAAGCTTTGGTTTTGTCCAAAAAGCGTAAATGTCTGTGAATGTCCAAAGAATGTAGTAGTCTCTCCCCTTTGTTCTGTGGTTTTGGATAAAAAGTTGGCAAGTGAATAGTTTGGTTTAGAGCCACACTTGATACCACCTTTGGCATAAACGTAGGGCTGGTTCTTAAAGACACCCTGTCCTGGTGGAAGATAAGGAAAGGTTCCACTGCCATTAGTGCCTGTAATTCTGAAACTCTTCGTGCTGATGTTATTGCCAGTAGCAGAGCAGTTTTCCAAGAGATGTATTTTAATTCTGCTGTGTTAGCTGGCTCAAAAGGAGGTAAAGTTAATTTTTCCAAAAGAAAGTTGAGGTCCCAAGTAGGTGTAGGTGCACTACGGGGCGGTCTTATGTTTTTAGCCCCTCTGAGGTATTGTTTGAGCAAAGGATTAGAAAAAATTGGTAGATCCATGTTGTAATGAGCAGAGATAGCTGAAGCGTGGATCTTGATGGATGAAAAAGAGAGACCCTTGTCCAGCATCTCAGTATTGCAGTATCTGAGGAATGTTTGGGACTAGAGGGTCAAGGCTGTGCGCTTGGTTCCAGGCACAGAATCTCTTCCATTTGTCAGAGTATGCTTTCCTGGTACTAGGCCTTCTGGCCTCCAGAATGACATCCATAACAGCTTTGGAGAGAGGCATTGCTTGCTTGATTAAGGAATTTTCCATGCAGCTAGATTTAAGGTCTTTAGCTGGCTGCGAAGTATCTGATTGTTGTGCGGTGTCAGCAACTGTGGAATTTGTGGTAAAATCCAGGGTGATTCTTGTGTTAAGTTCTTTAAGATTGGGTACCAGTGCTGGCGTGGCCAATCTGGTGCAATCAGGATCATTTTTCGCTCTTCCTGCCTGGCTTTTATGAGTACCTTTGGAAGGAGAGGTAAAGGGGGGAAAGCGTATACTTGTAGTTTTTTCCAGCTGAATAAGAGGGCATCCACTTTCCATGCTTGTGGATGGTAGCTCCTTGTGCAGAATTTCTGTAATTGGCAGTTCTTTGGGGTAGCAAACAGATCTATGTCCGGGCTCCACCATTTTTGTGTTATCATTCTGAATATTTGTGGGTTTAGTTCCCATTCGTGTGGGTCCATAATGTTTCTGCTTAGGTCGCCTGCCAGTGTGTTTGTGCTTGCAGATGAACTTGGTAGTTTAGAGCTGTGTTCCACAAGGTCATGGCTTGTCTGCAGAGGGGGTAGGAGTGTGTGCCCCCTTGCCTGTTTATGTACCACATAACTGTGGTGTTGTCTCTCTTTAGTAGTAATTGTCCTGGATGCAGTAGGTCCTTGAAAGCTACAAGTGCATTTTGTACAGCTAGCATCTCTTTTTGATTGATGTGGAGATGCCTTTGCTCTGTGGGCCACTCGCCCTGGATACATTTTCCTGCCATGTGTGCTCCCCAGGCGTAATCCAATGCATCTGTTGTCAGTGTCTGCCTGGCTGTGGGTTGAGTGAAAGGCTGTCCCTTGTTGAGGTGACAAGCATGAGCCCACCATCAAAACTCCTGTTGTAGGCAAGGAATTAGTGGTATAACTGTTTCCAAACTTTAACAGTGTTGAGACCATACGCTCTTTAGGTACCATTGTAGCTTCCTCATATGCAGTCTGGCATATGGAATTAATAGTATGCAAGATGCCATGTAGCTCAAGGCCTGCAGAATTTTTCTTGCAGGGAGTTGGGTCTTTGTTGCTATTAATTGGAAATATTGAGTCAGTTGTCCTTGCTTGTCTGGCGTGAGATAAGCCATCTGGGACGTTGTTCAAGCTGGCACTCAGGAATATTATCTGCTGTGAGGGCACTAGTTTTGATTTCTTTTCGTTTACTGTGTACCCCAGGCAACTTAATAACTTTTTTACGTACACCAGATGTTTTAGTAGAATGTCCTTGCTCTCTGCTTGAATCAGGCTGTCATCCAGGTATGGATAAATTTGAATTCCTTTTTGCCTGCAAAATGCAATTACTGGTGCCAGGCACTTTGTGAAGACCCTGGGCGCAGTAGATTAGCCAAAGGGCAGTGCAGAGAATTGGTAGTGCATTGAACCAGATAGAAATCTGAGGTATCTTCTGCAATGTTGTCTGATAGGGACATGCAGGTATGCCTCCTTGATGTCCAAAATCACGAGCCAAGCTTTCTTGTCCAGCATGGGAAGAAGCTGCTGTAGTGTCAACATTTTGAATTTCGGAACATCCAGGTAAGTGTTTAGGGAAGAAAGGTCCAGAATGGGTCTCCAGGCTTTGTCCTTTCTGGGAACCAGGAAGAGTCTTGAGTAAAATCCTTGTCCCTGCTCCTGTGGTGGTACCTTTAGAATAGTTCTCATGTCCATGAGTGCTGTAATTTGTTTTTGAGCCTCTGCCCATTGATTTGGTGGCAGATTTGGCATTCCTTTTAACCTTGGCAGAGTGTGAAAGTGGAACCTGTAACCTTGAGATACAATGTTGAGAACCCATTTGTCTTTGGTGATGCAATGTCAATTGTGATAAAAAAGTGCTAGTTTTCCTCCTAAGGGGGCTACCAAGAGAGAGCTGTTTGGCAGCTGTAGTGGGAAGTCATTGAGGCTGCTTTTTATAAGGTTGTGGCCTGTCTTCCCCTTCTTTCTGGCCTGGTGTACCACATTGTCGAGGCCTGTAAGGACCCTGTGCTTGACCACTACCTCTTGGACGTCCATATCTGCCCCTTTGGGGGTCTGTCTGTGACTGGAAAGGACCAATTCTTTGTTGGCCAATTTCTGCTAAAACGAGGAGGCTGAACCTGTAAGAAATCCTTCACCATTTGTATAGATTTTGCCTTATCCTCCATCTTCTTTAATACCTCCTCTGCCTTAACTCCAAACAACACATCCCACTGTAAAAGTGTATCCAATAATTTTGCTTTAACATGATCTGGTAATGTATGTTCTTTTAACCAAGCATGTCTTCTAATGACAGAGGCTGTAACTGCTGCTCTACAGGAGGCCTCTAAGGAATCAAACGCACATTGCAAAGTATGTTTTCCCACTTGTTCAGCTGCATGTAATAAATCCTGCATTTCTTTAAAGTTAGGAGGATGTGAATCTGGAAGCATCTTTTGTTTCAACTGAGACACCAAAAATTGCTGATATTTTAGCATGTGAAACTGACAATTTAAGGCTCTCACTGCTAAAGTTGCAGACGTATATACTTTATTTCCCCATCTGTCTAACGCTCTGGAATCTCTGTCAGAGGGAACTGGGTTTTTTTGCTGATGAGGCCCTAATCCCTTTGGGTCCCTGAGAAATAGTTTCAGGGTCAGCAACAGGGCTTTTATACAGAAATTTGTGAGAGTCAGGGACTCTGTAATATCTATCAGGTTTAACTGCTGCTGGAGGTAAGGAGTCAGGGTTTAAGCTGGATTCAGTGTACACATCATCCACAATATCCAACACTGGCGGAATAGCAAGGGGTCTGTGTTGAGGCAATAAAAGGAATTCTCTGAGCCTTTTCTTGGATTCTGAGTAATGCTAGCCTTCCCAATGGAAATGCTCCCTCATGGTATGTAAGGTCTCCCCAAAGGAGTAGTCCTCAGGCGGTGAGGCTGATGGAATTGATTCCTCAGCATCAGAGTCCTCATAAAGGGGTAAAGAATATTCTAGGTCTGAGGATGAATCTGAAGAAATGGACACTTGGTCTAAAGATTCATAGTCTGCATCCTGTATGGGCCTTTTATCAGGAGGGGGATGGGACCCCCTGATCAGGGTGATTAGGTCTTCGGCCATTTTGAGCATTTGTTTCTTAGGCATGGAAGCCTGTCCTGGAGAATGCTGTATCTGTTTCTTTGTTTTAAAAGGGGGCTTTAGACTTAGCAGAGGGTTTAATGGTTAACTGGGTAAGTCTGAAAGCACCCTCTGAAGCTGTGGATTGCTCAGCTACTTGGGTTCTCTCTGAAGGGTTAGTTTCGGTAGGCTGAAAACATAGAGCGTCCGAAGGCCCAGCCAGCTCCACGTGGGAGTCGGAGGCGGTCTGTGGTTCTGTGGAAGCGATCGTCAGGGGCTGTGTAGGCGCCTCGCTGAAAGCCGGAAACCGGCGACCGGCCTAGAAGAGGCCTCGTCGTCAGTTTTGGGCCTCGGATGCCTGTCCTTGTCTTTGCGCTTTTTATGTATTCCGGTCGTCGGAAGTTCAGATGGCATGGTGTAATTGAATTTTCTGCCAAAATAATGACGGGCAAAATTAAACCGATGTTTAATAGTGTGCTTGTTAAACCTAGCTCAAAACCGACAACCAGTGAGGTCGTGGTCTGGGCATAGGCATGGAATACAATAGGAGTGGAAATCCTTATGAGGTATTTGCTTCCCACAAGAAATACAGTTATTAACTTTTACTGACATTGGTCTGAGGCAAGAAAAAGTTTCCCCAACGGGGTACTTAGCTTTGAAGAAGACTTCGGTTCTGGATTCGGAATGAAAGTCTCAGGAGTCGGCCGACCGGCACTTGCGAACTGCTTCTGCTTCGGGCACCTTGCGGCAAAAAAGACTGGAGAAAATGGCATTGGGTGCATCTTAAATACCCCTGTCGCACTGACGTCAGGGAGGAGGCGACAGCAACCGACGCCGGACCAAGACTTTGGAACTCAGGCCGATTGGGGAACCGCTTGATGGCAGGATAACCCAAGTGTAATGACTGCAGCAGTATAACACAATGAACATCAGCAGAGGACAGCACGAAAACGAACCTGATCGAACAATTCCTACAGAGCAATGGAAACAACCCCCTCATGAACTACAAGCCAGCAAGCCAAGACGGAGAGAACACAGACACAGCGGAAAGCCCTGTTATCACGATAGCAGACTGTAAATTCCTCATCTACAAGCTAGAGAAATTACTCACTAGCTATAAAAATGTGGAATGTGATAACTACTACCTAGCCAAATGCATAGAGCTAGAAATAGTACCGAAAGGGCTTCGTGTTTACAAGATCCCCAATGGGATCCAAACCACAGACGAAGCATACAAATAGTTGTGCAACATTTACAACAGTGCAGGCGTTCAAGCAATGAAAGCACTGACCACGCACAACCTTAACAAGCTAAAAGAGCTTAAAGAAGAAATCAAGGCTATCAGTGACACCGTCACACAACACCCATGCTTTCACCTCCTAAGCATGGAATGGTATGACTGTAATACCAAGATAGCCAAACATGTTAAACTGATCACCCAAAGAAAGAAAAAGCTCAACAGGGACTGGCAAGAGTACCAGGAAAAAAGGCTTTCCCTTTACAGACAAGACAATACAACCCTGACTCAGACGACTCTGAATCAGCAACGAAGTCACCAGCAGACGGCGGAACACAAACTGCGCACAACTAGCCACCCAAGGTAGACTCGCCACGTGGCGAGAACAAGCGACCAGATAACACACCAAAAAGAGGTCCACCAAGTGCGCAAAAGGTAAAGGCGAACCCTGAAAGGAACACAGAGACAAGAAAAGAGCCTGCACCACAGTCACCACCCGGATCCAGCAAAGACAATTCTTTTTTATCCAGGGGCACACAAATAGAGCCCCCAGACCTGTATCAAACTCCCCAGAGAGGGAGAGGCACAGGTCAACGAGGCCGGGGAGGGAGACAGAACAACAGGGGGAGACCAGGAGTCACCAGTTGGTCACTTCGGAGCAAGAGGCACTAAAAGTAAGCCACAGCGGCAATGCTGCGCCAACACCTGAACCCACAGGAGGAACAAACAGTTTCACGAGCCAAAATGTTTTTAACCTATCTGACAAAATGCTGGACAAAGATACTTGCGACCTACTCAAGAAAGGGCTCAATTTTATCCCAGCACAGAGAGCCAAAACCAAGGAGGTCATACTTGATCTCAAACTGTATTGTTGCAAACTAATCCTGAAACACAGGTTTCAAAGTAAAAACTTTGACCCCGATGAACCAGACACAGAATCAGGAATACAGGATTTTTTTACCACGGGGCAGCACCCGCGGGAAACAACTGAGCTGCAAAAAAATACTGACAGACCTCCAC
>NC_056733.1:1153220153-1153230153 GCF_019279795.1 Protopterus annectens
GCGTGGATCTTAATAGATGAAAAGGAAAGTCCTTTGTGTAACATCTCAGTTAAATATTGTAGAATCTGAGGGATGTTTGGATCAAGGGGATTTAGGCCTTTAGCCTGGTTCCAGGCGCAAAATCTTTTCCATTTGTCTGAATGGGTTTTCCTGGTGCTGGGCCTCCTGGCCTCCAGAATGACATCCATAACAGCTTTGGATAAAGGTGACGGCTGGTTGTTTAGGTAATTTGCCATGCAGCCAGGTTTAAAGTCTTGAGCTGGCTGTGTAGAATCTGATTGTCTCCCTAGGTGAGAAATTTGTGGCAAAATCCATGGTGGGCCGTGGGCCATGTTCCTTAAAACTGGGTACCAATGCTGGCGTGGCCAGTCTGGTGCAACGAGTATCATTTGCGGCCTCTCTAATCTGGCTTTCAGCAATACCTTTGCTAGAAGAGGCAGTGGAGGGAAGGCATACACTGTTAATGTTTTCCAACTGAATGAGAGGGCGTCCACTTTCCAAGCTAATGGATGGAAGGTCCTTGTGCAAAACTTTTGAAGTTGGTGGTTGTGGGGGCTTGCAAACAGATCTATGTCTGGGCATCCCCAATTTTGAGCTATCACTGCAAATACTTGTGGATCTAGTTTCCATTCGTGTGGATCCATGATGTTTCTGCTTAGGTCGTCTGCCAATGTGTTTTTCTTTCCTGGCAGGAATTGTGCTTGTAATTGAACCCGGTAAGACAGTGCAGTGTTCCACAAGGTCACTGCTTGCCTGCATAGAGGGTAGGAATGTGTGCCCCCTTGCTTGTTTATGTACCACATTACTGTGGTATTGTCCGTCTTTATTATTAGTTGTCCTGGGTGTAGAAGGTCCTTGAAAGTTGTTAGGGCATTCTGTACTGCTAGCATCTCTTTTTGATTGATATGCAGATGCCTCTGATCTGAAGTCCATTTGCCCTGAATGCACTGCCCTGCCATGTGTGCTCCCCAGGCATACTCCGATGCATCTGTTGTCATAGTTTGCCTGGCTGTGGGTAAGGTGAAAGGCTGACCCTTGTTGAGGTGACATGCCTGTGCCCACCATAGAAACTCCTGTTGAAGGCAGGGAATGAGTGGTATCATTGTTTCCAAGCTGTGGCTGTGCTGAGTCCATACACTTTTCAGGTACCATTGTAATTTCATCATATGCAGTTTTGCAAATGGTATTAGTAGTGTGCAAGATGCCATGAATCCCTAGGCCTGCAGAATTTTTCTTGCAGGGAGTTGGGTCTTTGTTGCTATTATTTTGAAATATTGAATCAGCTGTCGTTGTTTGTCTGGCGTGAAATAAGCCATCTGGGCCGTTGCATTCAAGCTGGCACCCAGGAATATTATGTTTTGTGAGGGCACTAGTTTTGATTTCTTTTCATTTACTGTGTACCCTAGGCAACTTAGAAGGTGTTTGACAAATGCCAGATGCTTTAAAAGAATGTCCTTGCTTTCTGCTTGAAGAAAGCAGTCATCCAGGTATGGGTATATTTGAATTCCTCTTTGTCTGCAGTATGCAATTACTGGTGCCAGGCATTTTGTGAAGACCCTGGGCGCAGTTGATGAGCCAAAGGGCAGTGCAGAGAACTGATAATGCGTTGAACCTGCAATGAAGCGGAGGTATCTTCTGCAATTTTGTCTGATAGGGACATGCAGGTATGCCTCCTTCAGGTCCAAAGTGACTAGCCAAGCATTCTTGCCAGGCATGGGAAGAAGCTGCTGCAGTGTTAGCATCTTGAATTTTGGTACTTGCAGAAAGGTGTTCAGAATTGAAAGATCCAGAATGGATCTCCATGCTTTGTCCTTTCTTGGGACTAGGAAGAGTCTTGAGTAAAATCCTTGTCCTTGCTCCTGTGTAGGCACCTGTTGAATGGCTCTCATGTCCATGAGAGCTGTAATTTGTTTTTGTGCCTCTGCCCATTGATTTGGTGGCAGGTTTGGCATTCCTTTGATCGTTGGTAAGGTATGAAAGTGGAATCTGTATCCTTGAGAGACAATGTTTAGAACCCATTTGTCTTTTGTGATGATGTGCCAGTTGTCTGCAAAAAATGCTAGTTTTCCTCACAAGGGAGCTGCCAAGAGAGATTTGCTTGGTAGTTTGAGGATAGAGTCATTGTGTTTGTCTTCTGCTAGCTTGGGGCCTGTCTTCTCCTCCTTTCTGGGTAGCAGAACCCCATTGGCGAGGTTTGTAAGGGCCCTGTGACTGACCTCTGCCCCTTGGGCGTCTGTATTTGCCCCTCTGTAATCTGTCTGAAGCTGGAAAGGACCAGTTTTTTGTTGGCCAATTTCTGCTGAAATTAGGGGGTTGTACCTGCAAAAAATCCTTGACCGTTTGCATAGACTTTGCCTTATCCTCCATTTTCTTTAAAACCTCTTCTGCTTTGACACCAAATAATACATCCTGCTGTAAAGGTGCATCTAATAATTTTGCTTTAACATGGTCAAGGAGGGTTTGTTCTTTTAACCAAGCATGTCTACGTATGACAGAGCCAGTAACAGCTGCTCTACAGGAAGCTTCCAATGAATCAAATCCGCATTGTAAAGTATGTTTGCCCACCTGTTCAGCTGCATGCAACAGATCCTGCATTTCCTTGAATTCAGACTGTTCTGAGTGTGTGCTCATTTTTTGTTTTAACTGAGACATTAGGAATTGCTGATATTTCAACATGTGAAACTGGCAATTTAATGCTCTCATAGCCAGAGTTGCTGAGGTGTATATTTTCTTTCCCCATCTATCTAGGGCTCTGGAATCCCTTTCAGAGCGCACATGATTTTTAGCCATAGAAGCTTTTACTCCCTTAGGACCCTGGGAAATTGTTTCTGGGTCAGCTACAGGGCTTTTATAAAGGAATTTGTGTGAGTCAGGTACTCTGTAGTATCTGTCTGGTTTGGCTGGAGCAGAAGGTAGAGAATCTGGATTTAAACTAGACTCCAAGTAAACATCATCCACAATATCTAAAACAGGAGGGATAGCAAGAGGTCTGTGCTGGGGTAGTAAAAGGAACTCTTGGAGCCTTTTCTTAGAATCTGAGTAATCCTGGCCTTCCCAGTGGAAATGTTCCCTCATGGTATGTAAAGTTTCCCCAAAGGAGTAGTCTTCAGGGGGAGATGCTGAGGGAATAGAGTCTTCAGCATCAGAGTCCTCATAAGGTGGAAAAGTGTAATCCTGTTCCTCAGAGGAGAGTGAAACCTGATCAGAGGATACATAATCCTTCTCTTGTCTAGGTCTTTTATCAGGAGGGGGATGGGAACCCCTGATAAGGGTAACAAATCTTCAGCCATCTTAAGCATCTGTTTCTTAGGCATGGGGCCTTGAACTGTAGACGGATGTACAGTTTTCTTAGGTTTTAAAGGAGTTTTAAGCTTAGAATAAGATTTAATGGTGAGTGTAGTCGGTCTGAAGACACCTTCTGCAACCGAAGGTGTTTCCACTGCACTGGTGTCTACTTCTGCTCCGGTGTCGGTAGATGGCTGCATTGGCCTAGTAGGCTCCGCTTGGAAATTCACAGCTGTCTGGGGTTCCAGTTCTGCGGTCGTCAGGGACTGCGTAGGCACCTCACTGAAAACCGGAGAACCGGCGACAGGCCCAGCTGAGGCCTCAGAGTCTGGCTTGTTCCTAGGCTGCCTGTCCTTATCCTTGCATTTTTTATGTATAGTGGTCGTCGGCTGCTCAGACGGCATGATATAATTAAATTTCCTACCAAAGTAATGCCGTGCGAAGTCAAAACGGCGTTTGATAGTTCGTTTATTAAGTCTAGCACAAAACCGACAGTCTTTGACATCGTGGTCTGGGCCTAGGCAAGGAATACAATAGGAATGGAAGTCCTTATGAGGTATTTGCTTCTCACAAGAAATGCAATTGTTAACTTTTTCTGACATCGGACTGAGGCAAGAAAATGTTCCCCAACGGGGTACTTAGCTTTATTGAAGACTTCGGACTGAAATTCAAATCGAAAATCTCAGGTGTCGGCCGACCGGCACTTGCGAACTGCTTCTGCTTCGGGCACCGCGCGGCAAGAAAGACTGAAGAAAATGTCGTCGGATGCCTCTTATATACCCCTGGCGCACTGACTTCAGGGAAGAAGCGACAGCAACCAACGCCGGACCAAGACTTTGGAATTCGGGCCGACTGCGGGACCGCCTGACGGCAGGATAACCCAAGTGTGATGACTGCAGCAGGGTAACATGATGAACATCTTATGTTTTTAGAGTTTTAAAAAGGAAGACAGAAATAATTTCCCTTTTTCCCTAACCTAAGAACAAGTCAAACCAAACAAATACTACAGGGTACAGTATTAGTCAGGCCTAATTTTAACAGCAACTCTCAAGCAACCAAAAACTACAGTTTTTCTGCATCTACCAATCCCCATGGGTACCGGCTAACTGAGAGTTTCCTGTATATGTGTGTGTGTGTATATTTATATATGTATCTCTCACTCTGTGTGTGTGTGTGTGTGTGTGTGTGTGTGTGTGTGTATATATATATATATATATATATATATATATGTTACACCAACTCAGAGACCGCACAATACACCAGGGGACTGTCCATCTATCACAACTGCTGACCATCTGCATATGTCGACCAAATGTGGTCAATCTAGCAACTGTTGACATTTTGCTGTGTGACCATATTCAAGAGTCCTATATGTCTCTCTCTCTCTATGTATGTATATATATATATATATATATATATATATATATATATATAAATATGTATATATATATATATATATATATATATATACATACATATATATATATATATATATATATACATATATATATATACAGATATATGTGTGTGTGTATATATATATATATATATATATATATATATATATATATATATATATATATATATATATATATACACATATATACATATATGTATGCACAGAGTGAGATATATATATATATATATATATATATATATATATATATATATATATATATATAGATAGATATAAAAATAGAAATAGATATTGGGTTAAGGTAAATGCATACATAGTAATACATGCAACCTTTACTTTAGGGTTATAAAAAAAGTTATGTACTCACCATAACGTTCCATGTTGGTAGTCCATCTCACCCTTCATTTTTACGTTTGGGCTTGAGCCAATCCTCAGGTCCGACTCAGCCTATTTATAAGCTCAAAGACTTCTGGTTGGCTCGTGGCTAAGCAAGTATCCCATAGTGCACCAGTACAAACCCCAGATCTAGTTTGCTGCTCACTAGAAGAAATAACCATAACAGACAAACCAATACTAAAGGGTCTCCAACCAAAGATAACCAAAATATTAGTACCTCCAGATTCTTCCAGGGTGGGGGCAGGAGGGCGGGTTGGTAAAAATGAAGGGTGTGATGGACTACCAACATGGAACGTTATGGTAAGTACATAACTTCTTTATGTTGTGTAGTCCAATCTCATCTTCATTTTTACATATGGGACAGCATCCCTAGCACCTTATTCTTGGGTGGCTCACTGGAAAATACTCCTGAGCACCATGGAGCCAAAGGATGCTCTAGCCCTGGAAGCTAAATCCAACTTGTAATGTGTAATAAAAGTGTGAGGGGTAGCCCGCATAGCTGCTGCACAAATATTATCAAGTGGCTTGAAAGGCTGCAGAGGTAGACAGAGACCTGGTAGAATGTGCCTTGATCTTGAAGGGTAAAGGTCTGCCCTCTGAATTGTACACAACGGCTATGCAACTGGAAATACAATTAGATAGTGTCACTACAAAAACTGGTAAGCCCAATCTGGATTCGGAAAAGGAAATGAATAGTTGATCTGATTTCCTAAACTCTTTGGTCCGATGCAAATAAAAACGTAGCTGTCTATGAATGTCTAGCTGATGAAACCGATATTCAGCTGCATTACAGTGATTAGGGAAGAAAACTGGGAGTTCTATGGATTGATTTAAGGTGGCGTGAGAACAACCTTTGGGGACAAAGGAGGGGTTATTATGCAGTGAGATCCTGTCTTTATGAAAGATCAAATAAGGTGGCTTAACAGATAAGGCTTGTAACTCTGATACCCGTCTAGCTGATGTGACAGCCAACAAAAACAAAGTCTTCCAAGACAAAAATTTCAATGAAGATGACTGTGAAGGTTCAAACAGGGAAGATGTCAGTTTGGACAATACAAAATTTAAATCCCAAGAACCTAAAGGTTCTTGGAGAGGTGGCCTCAACAGAATGGCTCCTTTCAAAAAGGTCTTGGTGTCTGGAAATCCTAAATGGAAATGAGAATAGCCGCCAAATAAACTCAGATAGTGGCAGCGGCAGATCCTTGCTGAAAAAGCTCGGACAGAAATTCCAAAATTACAGGGATAGAAGCAGTGTAGGGATCTACATTCATTTTCTGTGCCCAAACAGAAAATCTTTTCATTTACTGCCATATAGTATCGTAGTTGAAGGTTTATGGGAGGACATAAGGATATGTGACACTGAGGAAGATGCATCGTGAAGCCAGACTAGGGATGGAACTGGAGCAGCCACGCTGTCAATTTGAGGGTGTGGATTTAGGGATGTAGTGAACCTGACATGTGGGTCAACAGATCTGGAGCTGGGTCCAGAATCCAAAGATCATCCAGAAGAGGCTCGAGGAAGGGGAACCAAACCTGACGAGGCCAGTAAGGAGCAATGAGGATTAACTTGCATCCTAGCTGTCTGGCTTTCTGAATCACTTTGGAAATGAGAGGAAATGGAGGAAAAGCATACAGAAGACCCAGGGGCCAATTGTGAGCTAGAGCGTCTCTGGGTGTCTCCCCCGGAGAGGGAATGAGGGAAAAATAGCTGCTGTATTTGGCATTGACTGGACTGGCAAAAAGGTCGCAGCAAGGCTGTCCCCATTTGCAGAAAATCTGTTCCGTGTTTCAGAGACCACTCGTGAGGCAGTAGGATCGCCCGGCTGAGCTTGTCAGCTATCACATTGGTCGTCCTTGGAATGTGCGTTGCTACCAGAAAGTGCTGGGAAGAAATCGCCCATTCCCAAACTCGCATGGCCTCTCAACAGAGTGGGTAAGATCTGGTACCACCCTGTTTGTTGATACACCAAACTACCGACATGTTGTCTGTTTAATAATCCCTAGAGGAAGAAGGTCTTGAAGTGCTTGCAACGCCAGGAGCACCGCCCTCCTCTCCAGAACACTGATATGCAGGTGAGCCTCGTGTTCTTGCCATGTGCCTTGGACAGTCCTGCTGAGATAATGCCCCCCCACCCGATATGGGAGGCATCCATGGTCGCAGTAGCAAAGGGTTGGGCAGGAACAAAGGGGGCACCCGTCATCAACTGGTTGGGTGCTATCCACCAAAGGAGGTCCTCCTTGCATGATTTAGTCAGCAGAATAGGGTGATTCAGCAGAAGATATTAGAAGGACCACTGGGAAAACAGAAGCCACTGGAGAACTCTCATGTGCAACCCTGCTAATGGTACTAATAGGATGGTGGATGCCATAGTCCCAAGGAGCTGAAGAACCCACTTTGCTTTGACCTTCTGCAACGGAAGAAAGCACTGAATTTGAATAATTAAATTTTGTGCCCTTTTGGCAGGGAGACGAGCTGTCATTTTCACTGTGTCTACCTCTGCGCCTATAAAAATCACAGATTGAGAGGGCAATAATGCAGTTTTTTCCCAATTTATGGAGATCCCTAATTGAGCACAAAGTTGAATAGTGGTGTCCCTGTTTTGGAGAATTAGATGCCTGGTGGGGGTGGTCAAGAGCCAGTCGTCCAAGTACATAAACACCTGGAATCCCTGATGTCTCAGGTGAGCTGTCACTACTGCCATGCATTTGGTGAACACCCTGGGAGCTGTGCTGAGACCATAGGGCAGAACACGAAATTGATAGTGACTGGCTCCCAGCCAGAAGCATAGATGGCTCCTGGACGCTTTGTCCATTTTTATATGGTAGTAGGCATCCTGGAGATCTATTGAGCACATCCAATAGTCTTTCCCTAACAAAGGGAGTATTGACTGCAGTGTTACCATCCGAAATTTGTCCTTCCTCACAGATTTATTTAATCTGCTGACGTCCAATATTGGCCTCCAGTCTCTTGTTCGTTTTGGGACTAAAAAGAACTGGAGTAAGTTCCGGATCCTATCTGGTCTGCTGGGATGGACTGGATGACTCTTTTTAAGAGCAACTTGTTGATCTCCACAGTTGCCTGATCCCTGAGATTGGGTGGTACATCTGGGATCTTCTTGGGAACGGTGGAAGGGAAAAGGGTATGATACAACCTCTGGTAACAACTCTTTGTACCCACTTGTCTTGGGTTATAGTTAGCCAGGCTTCTGGATACAAAGAAATGCGACCCCCGACCGGCTCCAGAGAAACACAGTCAGGCCCCATATCAGAAACGCTGATAAGGCCGTCCCCGAAAGGAATCACGACCTTGTTGGTATTGCGGACCGCCCCTGCCTCTAGAGCGACGTCTCCCATTTCATCCTCCTCTGCCTCTGAAGGAGGGTTCACCCTGTGTGTCTGGAAAGACCCTCTGGGACTTCTTGAACCACATTTTACCGCCCCTTTGACCTTTAGGTTATGGTCTAGAGGTAACAGTAAAACGTACTCCATGGCAGAGAGCGTCTTTCCTTCTTGCTCACACCGAGTGAGTGTGTCCTTCACCTTAGATCCAAACAATGAGGAACCATCAAAAGGGGCGTTGGTGAAAGTGGACTTGAACGGTTCCGCAAAATTACACAAGTGCATCCAGGAGTGACGACTTAGGGCAACTCCTGAACCTGCTGCTCTACTCGCTCCATCAGCTGCATAAGAAATAAGCCGCATGGAGGAGTAAACTATAAAATTTAGAGTGGACAACTGAGCAGAAATCTTGTCAGGGACTCCCTCAGTACATGTACCCGTATAGAATCTCCCAACTCCTTAAGGAGATCCCTCTGCAATCCCGTGAAGTGAGTGAGATAGTTCAATGATCGAAGAGTAAAAGCCGCTGAACTGAAGACATGCTTCCCATACCTGTCCATCTGTCGAGACTGCTTATTCGGTGGATGGACAGAAGAAGAAGTCTTAGCAAGCTCCTTCGTAGTGGCCGCCGCCACTACCATGGCATCTACGGGGACACCTTTGGATAAATTCTTTATCTGGAGGGGCAGAAAGAAACTTGTTGGGTCTCCTAGGGGCTGGCTGCACGGCATTGGGAGTATCCCACACCTTTCGACTAACTAAATCCATCAGTTCGTCAAAAGGTGAAGACACCCAAGACGCAGAAGATTGAGACCCGAAAGCCTTCAGGTACACCAACTCATCATCAGAAGGGTTAACAGTGGGCCAGCCGCACCTCTGTTTAAGGATCTCCAGGATTTCCACGAAGGAGACACCATCAGAGGATGACTTCGGGGATCCTTCTGACTCCTCGAGGTTAGTGTCAGATGTCAAAGACTCATCCTGGGAGTCAACATGCTTCCTTTTGTATGTCATCTTCCTGGGGGGCTCCTCAGAAGGGCATTCTGGGGAGGTCAAGGAAGAGTGGTGGCTCCTGAGGGTCTCTGCTGTCTCCGGAGAGAGTAGGGGCTGAGACTGAAGTGGGTGCTCTAGGGGGGAAGAGTGCCGGTACCTTTGGTAGCAACTGGTGACTTGGACAGTACGCTCCACATCATCTCGAATGTCAACCTCTCCAGCTCAGAGAACCTCACCCGCTGCGAAGAGACCGAGGATGCCATCGACGCCAGAGCTATCGGCTCCGAGATAGACACAGGGTCTGAACTCACCCAAGCCGAAGTGCCGAGAGGGAGACTCGGAAATGAAGACCAATTCCGAACTTCCCTGTCGGAGCCGACCGGAGCGCTTTGGCCCCTGGACACAACGGATGACACGAAAGTATCGGAGCAGAGCTTGGCTCCGAAGGAACCGCAAGTGCAGCTGGAGCTGGAGACGAGAGTTCCACCAATGGCACCAAGCCCTCCGACTCTGACAAACCAGCTTGGCTCGGAAGAGAAATAACAATAGAGTGTATAACAGGTTTCATAG